>NW_003314301.1:530335-558624 GCF_000143415.4 Selaginella moellendorffii | reverse complement strand
ATTGAAATTAGATGATATAATATTTTCCAGTGAAAATTAGTGTTTTAGTGTTTTCCATGGGATATTCCTTCACAAGATGGGTATACCCTATAATTAATTATTATAGGAATTTATATGTGGTTTTCACATTATACCTTATAGTTAATTATTATGATAACCACAAAGTAGAATTTACATGTGTAAAGGAATCCATTACTCAATAAATGTCTCACTTGATTTTCTAACCAGTTTAAGTATGTTTAATTAATAACATATAGGAATTATATTCATATGTTCTTCATGGAAGATCAATTTTTCAACTAATTTAAATGGAGATTGATAAAGGAGTAGTATTAATTTTTTGTCATTGTGGTAGTAAAAGAAGAATATCTAAAATACTATCAACAAATAACTTTTGATACCCATAATTACATTTGTGACACAACCCCACTTTTAAATTGACCCATAGACAAATCAAAGGATATCAAATTTTAACCAAGTTTGTTTTTACTTTTCTAAAATAATTTAGATCCTTGCATTTGTCAAAATCAAAGCTTGGTTCTTGAGATTACATAAAAACTTGGCTTTTTATCTTGATGTATTTATTAGTATTCACAATTAAGTCCAGTCTACTTTTTCGAAGTTTTTTTTCATGTATGTTCAAACACAATTATAAACCAAAAGTTGTTTGCAGTTCTATAAAGGATTGCATTCAATGAATCAAACTCCCACAAAACCAATTGTTCCTCAAACACTAGTTACTCTGACTCCAGCTTAAATTCAAGTCACTCTAGCTGAAGTGCCAACCTCCCCTAATGATTGTTTATATCTATTTTCTCCATCACGTGAGATTCCTCAATTTTGACTAGGATCAGAAAGAGCAAAAGAGCAAGTGTTTTTACAACTATCTCACACTAGAATGGCTCATTACCATTTCCTTTTATCTCTGAAGGAAGATTGAGGTGAATTGTTGTTTCCATCTAAGAAAGTTATAATTGATGTTTTGGTGGACAATGGTTTGATGAGGAGAAAATAAATCATTAACCCTACTTTGAGCTTTGCATTCCAACAGAATCTGTACCAAGTATGAGAAACCTATCACCATCCAAGGTTTGAAGCATGTTTTCCAATGTAAGTTGGTAAAGCAAAAGTGTGCTATTTACCAGCCTCTTTTTGCGTATCCCAGTTGGAGTGGGATATGTTGTAGCGCTTGACATGAATGTCAAGAACTCCATTCAGATGAGCTGATTGATATAATTCTTAGCAAGGCAGCACTGCAAGTGTTGGTTTTGCAAGCTCATTGGGAAGAGACACCCTAACACAATGGTCTGTCCTTGGCACACACAGCTCTGGAATTCCTGGAGTGAAAACATATCCTTTTGTCCATATGAGCCTCCTAGATTTTTGTATGCCATGGAAACAATAAAAACTTTGGGTTACAAACACAAGAGCTGGGTGTTTGAGAAGATGCTGTCATGGACAGCCAGCAAGAAGATCTTCCGCGAGATGATTACTGTCACTGCAAGTATACATGTTTACAAGTACTCATTGGAGAGAAGATTGTGTTGAGAGTTTTGTTGTTTTGGCATCAAGGAGATAAGAAAAACTTGTCATGCTTCTGCCATTGTAGTAGATAGCATTGCCTCTGTCCTAAAAAGGCTATAGAGGCAGAAATTGGACAATAAATACTCCTGGTGGTGGCCATAAATAGGAAAAAAATTATATGCCACTTTTATGATTTTGTTGGACATTCTAATTACAATTACAAGCTCAATTGGTTTTTTACATGGTTCATATGCTAGTTTGAAATCCCCATGGTACCCTCTGGCACTACCAACTTTCTAGCCGTTGACGAGATGAACTTGCTCAAGATCACCATACTTTAAAAAGGTTATGTTTTAGGCTATATTGAAGAAACAAAAAAAAAAAAAACAGGAAAAAAAAAAATGACCCGGCCTTGTTTGCTAGATCCTGCTTGGCCAGTGCCACACGCTCATGAAGGGAATGGGGCCACCATGGTGTGGATGTGGCAGCATAGTCATAGCGCTGCCAATGCGGCACTGGCACCAAAGTATTGCTACGGGATTGATGCAGGTTCTCAAGAGAAAAGTGAAGTTGTAGTGCAAGTCTCATGGCACTAGCCAGTGCCATGGCTGAGCAAGAAGAAGTCCCACTGGCCGAGCAGGGGTGTTGCACGTGCTTATACATGAGACTTTTAGCCGCTAGCCTGTGTAGAGACGGTGGTGTGCGTGTGGCACCTTGATTGCCATCCTTATCGCTCCAATGCTCGACACCAGGTTTGCGTGGTGAACACATTCAAGGATACGTCCTCGGCCTGGAACTACAGACTGGACTGGTCGGTGGACATTGATAACAGAGAAGTCCCATGACCATGCCTCCCCCCGGTGGACATTGATGACAGAGAAGTCCCATGACCGTGTGACCCCCCCTCCTCCCCCCCATGCTGTTGCCATGGCTGAGCAGAGAAGAAGTGCCATGGCCAAAGAATGGGGCTTCGGTAAGATTTGAGCCTCATACTAAAAATATCCGAAGTGTTGTTTTTATATAAAACTAGATTATACTTTAGAGAGTCATATGTTATCTATATTGAAAACTAGATTGTGTATCAGTTTTTTAATAGTGCTCGAGATAATCGTATTGTCATGTACAACAAAAACTGTATTGAGTTTCAATTTCATAAAAATGTTTGAAGAAATCATCATATAGTGTATTAGATAGTGTAAACCATATGATTACTTATATGGTTATTTACATTAAAAACCATATTGTATTTCAGTACAGATAGTACACATCTATATTGAAAACCAGATTGTGTTCTGGTTTTGAAATTATGCTTGAGAGAATCACATGTTATCTACATTGAAAACCATAGTGTTCTAGTTTTATATTACATATATAATACACTACAATGTTATGTATGTTGAAAACCAGATTAATTCCATTTTCAGAATAATACTTGAGAGAACCATATGTTATTTCTAGTAAAAAACACATAGAATAAAAAGTCATTATATAATGAAAACCCCCTCTCAATGAGGAAAATATTAGAGCCCTGTTTGAACCAGCCAAACTCATCTTGAAAAAGATGCTAATTACACACTTGATGAAGTGTCAGGAAGATATAATTTTCTCTCTTTTTTTAAAATCGTTTCCATTGAGAAAGCGTCTCAACGATTTCCTGAAGATCAAGAAAAAAGGAGAAGCGAGGAGGAGCGCGAATATATTGGACCTCCTTTTGGGTGGCAAATTTCTCACCTTCTACAAACTCTTCCTGCTTGATATCTCAAGAATTCGCTATTGTGAGGAATTGGGCTTTTTTGATACACCAATAGGATCTTAATCTTGGTGAGCAATATAGATTTGTCTATCAAGTGTGCAATAATTGATGTTGAAAGTGTAACTTTTTTAGTTTATATTGACACTGCTCTTCCTTCTGCAACACTGCAACTCTTAATAAGATGGGATGCTAGACTCTCCACTGGAAGATGAACATTCAATGCAAAAGAGTGATTCATCATAGCCACTAAGTAGCAATTAGCTGGCCAACTGATGAAATTATCTTGCAAGCTGAGCCAAAATAAGTATGGACCTTACCTTCGACCCCAGTGAAGTATGGTGCAATTGAGAAGGCCTTGCACTTAAACAAGGCAGTAGTCATGTCGTCCAACGTTGTCGGCCATTCTTCCCACTACAAAGGCCAAATTATATATTGAGGGGTAATTTAAATTAGTCTAAAGAAGGTGGTAGGTTTAGAATGATGGAAAGTTGGTGGTAAGAAACGTGGAATTGGACAGCCAATTGTGCCGTGGGCTTGGCATCCTTCACAGGGAATGTCAAGAACTCTTCTCGAACGAGCTGATTGATGATATTCTTGCCAAGGCAGCACCGTTGAAAGCTTTAGTTTTCCACAAACTCAGCGGGAAGAGGCACCCTAACACGATGGTCCGAAGGCTTCTTGACGAAGGTTTTGCATACACGGCTCTGGAATTTCTGGACGAAACATGTGAAGAGGAGACTTTCAGGAGAGCGCTTGCATATCCTTTTGTCCGTGAGCCTCCCAAGTTTTTGTACTCCATGGACACAATGAAAGCTCTGGGTTACAAACGCGAGATGCTGCTGTGGACAGCCAGCGAGGAGATCTTCCGCAAGATGGTCGAGGAGCATTCGAATGCCACTGCAAAGCGACATGTTTACGAACACGTATTGGAAAGAAGTTCGTGTTGGGAGTTTAAGCGCTTCGTGGGTTTAGAGGCAAAAGCCAAGGGCGTTAAAATACAGGCCAAATATGTTTTCTCCGGAATGAGATATGATAAGGCTCTCAGTTTGGCACTTGAGATATGTGATGAAGGACAAGCTTACCAGGCTGCATTGGATTGTACTATAGGCCCCGAGAGCATTGTCTCTGTCCTGAAACAAGCTGTAGAGGCAGGGTGGCAGTGAACCCAACTTCACACCTTATCCACCACCTTGACAAGGTTCAAAAGATATTGGGAAAGACGTTTGTAGCGGATGCCATGAAGAGAAACCTGATCAAATTGGACGATAAAAAATTAGCCGAAGCTTATCTAGAGAGTATATACACTGAGCCAGTCGAAAAAGATACTGTTATATCCCTGTTTGAGCTAGCAACCAGAAATTCGTACCAGCCGTTCCCTAGAGTCGTCAAGCAGATGCTGATAACTCACTGGAAGGATGAATGGCTCTTGTTTGAGGCATTTTGCAACTTATTGGATCCTGACGAAAGAACATGTCTTGAAATGTATAAGATGCTCATGATGAAACGGGAAGCTAGTTATATATCAGAAACATATTTTTATTAATTAGATTAAAATTAAATATTTAAAGCTAAAAATTACAAATAAAAATCTGTAATAAAAATTAAATTAAAAAGTAATTAAAGTTTCAAAAAAGCCCTAATAGTAGGCCCTGTTTTCTAGGGCTCTTGAATGGTAGGGTTTTTGGAGGGGGGAGGGAATGGCGGATGGGATCGCCAAGCGCGCGCGGCCGGCGTGGCTCCAGCAGTATGAGCTCCTGGGGAAGATCGGGGAGGGCACTTACGGCCTTGTCTACCTGGCCAAGAGTAAGCTCGTATCGAATCGAGGCGTGAAGATCGCGATTAAGAAGTTTAAGCAGTCCAAGGAGGGCGATGGCGTCTCCCCGACCGCGATTAGGGAGATTATGGTCAGTGGATTGTGGGAAATGGCGGCATTCTCGCTTAAAGTTTGGATTTTTTTTTTTTGCGCAGCTGCTAAGGGAATGTATGCACGAGAATGTCGTCAAACTCGTCGATGTGCACATCAATCACGCGGATATGTCTTTGTATTTGGCATTTGAGTATGCCGAGCACGATCTTTATGTAAGTTTTCGAGCACTCCTTGACTCTTCCTCTCTTCATCTGTTTTTCTTTTCTTTCTTCTTGACAGGAAATTATTCGGCACCACCGTGAGAAGCTACTTTTCCAGATCAATCCCTACACCGTCAAGTCTTTGCTGTGGCAAATTTTGAATGGAATCAATTACCTTCATAGGTTCGTGAAGTTTTCTACTAGCTAAATCCGAAGCTCACTTACGCGCTTGCAGTAACTGGATTATTCATCGAGATCTCAAACCATCAAACATATTAGTGAGTCTATAATTTCGTTCCGCTCGCTTGACTTGAGTATTCATTGGGATCGTCAGGTTATGGGAGTGTCGGGGGACGGTGACGAGCAAGGACTTGTCAAAATTGGTGATTTTGGACTCGCAAGAATTTATCAGGCGCCATTGAAGCCTTTATCTGACAATGGGGTGAGTACTAACTTCTCCTCTTTGCATTTTGTTTCATGAAGTTTTTTTTGACTTTGTAGGTCGTTGTTACGATATGGTACAGGGCACCCGAGCTTCTTCTCGGAGCTAAACACTACACCTGTGCTGTCGGTATCCTTTCTAAGATCGTTTTGTTATATCACGCCGTATGCGTTCCTTAATCATATATCTCACTAGATATGTGGGCAGTAGGATGTATTTTTGCGGAGCTTTTGACCTTGAAGCCTCTCTTCCAGGGTGCAGAGGATAAAACAGGCCCAAATCCGTTTCAGGTACTACCCGCCACCTGTTTGATTCACCAACTGTGTGTTTTCCTTTACTTCAGCTGGACCAACTTGACAAAATTTTCAAAGTCTTAGGTGATGGTTGGTGTTGTTTGAGCTTAAGTTTCTAATGGAGAGAGTCCGTTATGCAGGTCATCCGACAACAGAAAGATGGCCGATGCTTTCCAATTTGCCGCATTGGTTAGCTAACCGTCAGCTAATCCAGAGTCGAAAGTAGTAAGTGTCGTTACTTTCACCTGCGCGTTATGCCACCTTTTCTGGTCTGTCCCTACAGCGATAATCCTGGTTTGCACACCGTCGTCAATCTCCAACCGAAGGGCCTAGCATTCGACTTGCTATCACGAATGCTCGAGTAAACTCTCTGTATACAAGCTTACTTGCTGTCTAACCTTCTCGAGACGTGCAGGTATGACCCAGTAAAGCGTATAACTGCAGCACAAGCGCTGGATCACGAGTACGATCTGTAGTTCGTCGTGGATGTACGCACCCTGACCTCTGCTTGTGTTTTCCTTTTTTTTTTTCTGTACAGATATTTCCGAAGCGATCCCCTCCCTGGTCGAAAGTAAGTGCGTCGTTTTCTCATCAGAACCATTTGTTTGCTTTATCTTTCGTGAGGGGTCATCTAACCATGCGCAATTTTGGAAGGTAGTGCACTTGTCTATGGCCAACCCGGCGAGAAAGTTGTGCAGTACCCTGCGC
This sequence comes from Selaginella moellendorffii, assembly GCF_000143415.4. Classification (NCBI taxonomy): domain Eukaryota; kingdom Viridiplantae; phylum Streptophyta; class Lycopodiopsida; order Selaginellales; family Selaginellaceae; genus Selaginella; species Selaginella moellendorffii. The sequence continues at coordinate 551,837 of NW_003314301.1, read as the reverse complement.
GTCCCGTGGATAGCTCCACGGATTTCGAAGGCAGTGGCTCCATTCAAAACACCCAGATGGTACGAAACAGGAAAAGAAAACAAGCCTTTTTTTCCCCTCTGCAGTGTGGTGGTGGCAGCAGCTTTCTGATGGTTTCCACATTTCGTGGCTCTCAGATGTCGACCTCCAACTCGCTCCCCGCGTCAGCAGCATCAGCTGCTGCAGCTAGTGCGACTGCAAATGCGGTTCGTCCCATGCACCACCAGCAGATGCCCTTGGTCGGAATGCAGAGGCTACAAACTGCGAGCATGGGAGCTTTCAACGTGGGCGCTCAGCCAGCCATGGCCGGCCTCGCCGCGAATATGTTCGTCCAGAGAGGCCAGCAGCTCCAGCAGGTTGCTCATCACCAACAGCAGCAGCAGCAGCAGCAGCAGCAGCAGCATCAACACCATCAACACCAGCAACACCAGGTACAAAAACTTCGTTCTTTCTTACGTTCTTAATACAGGATATAGCATGACCTCGATAGAACAGTATGTTATAAACTTTCTTGCTGGTTTTATTTCTCCAGGGAAGGAGGAGAGACGCGATGCAAAACCCGAATTATCAACCTCCCATGAAGTCGCGACGAATGTAGCCAAGCAAGCAAGCAGCAGCGCATTCGTTTTTGTCCTCCCAGAAAGAATTTTCACCCGCTGGACAGACTTTTAAGAACAAAATCCATTTTTTCTTCTATTGTAACCGTCACAGATGAAATATCCAAAGAATATCCAGGTTTAAAGATTCGGGGGATCTTTCCTGCCCTTCAGGGTGACGGCCGTGGCAGCCCGTCATTCGGTTTGAAGAAGAAGAAGGGCGCGTGTGCTGGTTCTTGGCGAGCACGAGCAAGCAGGCAGGCAAGCAAGCAAAAGCACGTCTTTTCCAGTGGAAGCAAGTACAGCACGCTTGCTTGCTTCGTTTTTCTTCTTTCCTTCTTCTTCTTGTGGGGTCTCCTATCACCAAAAAAGAAAGCAAACCAGGAGAAGAGATTAAAGAACCATAAAAAAAAAAAGAAAGAAAACTCTTGATCTTGATCTCGATCTTGACTAGAATGTCTAGCAGCACCAGACCATCATCCCGGATCATCGATCTCCGCAGCCCGGATTTCCTGCAGATCTGCCTCGCGCCGCGGCGAAGAACAGGCCACCACCTTAGCCTCAGCCAGCGCGAGGAAAGAAAGTCCAGCTTCACCAAGGCGAGCTGGATCAAGAAGGACAAGTGCAAGGTGACGCTCCCCAAGTTCAAGGCAAGCGTCATCCACACCGGCATTGTCGACAAGCTCAAGGGGGCGTGGAGCAAAGTCAAGCTCATGGTGGCGGCGCCAAACTCGGCCACATCTGTCTCCAAAAGAAGCAGCACGATCAGAAAGAAGAGCGCGGCAAGAAACAGCAACAGCGGTACAAACCTCCGGCAGGAGCACGAGAGAGATGGAGCCGCCTTGTCGTTTGCTCGCCTCGACTCCTCCTCCTCCTCGTCTTACTCGCAAGATGCTGTCGCGGAATGCATCGAGTTTATCAAGCAGTCGGCCGCGGCGTGAGCGGATTCTTCGCAGGCCACCACCTGGCTTTGAAAACTTGACAGCTTTTTTCCTGGACGAGATTAGGAAAGCACCAAGCATGACTACTTACGGTGATTGTGTTTCGCTGCCTCAACTTACTCTTCTTGTCTTTCAAAATTTGGTGCTGGATCAACTTACTTGTTCAGAACCAGCCAAAAGAGTCACTGTAAATTATTTGTTCGCTCTTTCTTCTTTTCACCATAGCTTAACTAAAGCTCTCTCTTTCCTGCCTGTACCTTTAAAGAAACCTTTTCCCTGGATCCCTGTATGTAAGCTAGCCTACAAAATTATGTATTGCCCCTGTGTCCTGTCTGTTCTCTTCTTTCCCAAGTGAGATAATATTTCCTCCATAAATTTTATAGACCCTCGTTTCCTCCCCCTGTGGCGTGTCTGTCCTCGACCTGTTATATCACTCCTAGCACCGCCGGATAAATCTCTCCTTCACTTTGCTTGGCCTTGTCGTGCAGTATAGTGACGAACGAGTGAGACGATCCTTCCCTCTTTTTTGCTTTTCTTTTCGTCTGTACAAGGCTCTTCTCCGCCGTTTCCTATAGTGAACTCAACCTTCACACTCTTCTGCTGGGCTACTTAGCGCTGGACTGGCCTTCTGGTGTTTCCAGAACCTGCTTTGAGATGGTTACCAGGCCGATCTTGAGGAACATCTTGCATGTCCATCACTTGCACAGTTCTTTGCCTCTTTACTGCAGACATAATCGCTGTCAGCTTTCCACTACCTCTCGTCCGAAATAAATCCTACCATTTGCAGCTTGTTGATACTGGTCATGAATTAATCTCTTTGTAGTTTCTAGCTTTTGCTTCTCTGTCAGGGAGCCGCTCTCTTGAAAAGATGGTCTCTGCAGAAATTGAAGAGTGAGCTTTTCCCGACTGCGAAATAATTGAAGAAACCTCTTGAGACTTACACTCGGCTTTGTTGTCGGTGGTTTCCTTGCACTTGCAGAACTGGGGGCTGCAACCGGGGCTCTTCCCGTCCTTGTTCTATCATCATCCATCCATTTGCCACTGGGTTGGAATGACGGTCCATTTAGCATCTTACTATGCTCCGACGGTGGATAACTAATCCGATGAGACTTGTGGTGGTCCTCCCGGTCATCAGAGGGCGAACATCCAACTGCAGCCACTCGCAGCTTCAAAGTTAGCTTGAGAAAGAAAGAAAAAAACGTGAGAGATTGGGAGACTTACACATACTATCCTCTCCTCCGTTGTCAAGCATTTGTAAAGGGGGTGGCTGAGTAACGCTCGACACGGAACTGCTTAACAGGTCCACTCTGTGTGGTAGCCGTTCTTCAATCACTTCCACTTCATTGACTGCCTCGTTGGGAAGAGCAAGTTCGTCTGCATCGGCCGCGTCCGCAGTCTTGGCCCATTCATCAACGACGTCCTTCCACAGCCTACCACAAAAGTGTAAAAAAAGGAAGGAAGCTAAGAAACAATGAAGCTCTTCTCCCTGTGGAGGTCACGGGCTTACTTTACAAGTTTCTTGCAACCGGCCTTGACGCGGCTCGACTTGTGGTGCTTACGCAATTTATTGACAATCATCCCAATTCCAGTCACCTATGAACCACAAAAAAAGAAAAAAACCCGATTTAAGGATTTCTAGAAAGACCGATGAATTCGCACCCACCTTTAAGGCTTGGACAGAGATCTGGAGCTGTTCTAATCTCTCAATTGGCTTCAAAAGCTTCTCCGCTGGCTGGAATGGAAGAATCACATCATACAAGTGGAACAAGTGGACATAAATTCCAAGGAAAAAGCATACCTCGTTTTGATCCCTCTCGAGCGTCTGCCCAATGCTTAGAACTTCACGCCTCACGGCCTCTTCTTCGTCGTCATCTGCTGGAGCGAGGTTCCGGGCATCGGCATTCTCCTCTTCCTCGCCCTGATCGTCATCGTGATCACGATCGAGGCTGTCCTTCCTGTCCGATCCTCCAGCCAGTAGCAATGGAGCTCCACCGCCACAATTGGTCGCCACCAGTGGGTAGTTTGACGGCGCAAACAGCTTTTCGGCAAAGCCATCCCTCCTCATTCGCAACTCCTTGGGGTAATTCACGGCCGCAATGGTGAGCGCCCAGTCGATGACACTCCAGAGATCTTCCCCGGAGTTCTCAAAGAAGAGGCGCCATCGTTCCATCTCCCGGGACATCATTCTCCAATCAGGCCGCCAAAACCCTAAGCGACGATCTCCTCTTTCCTAACTCTATATCCTTTGGCAGCGCTAGAAAATCCTCACATGCACCTCGACCCTGACGCGATCCCAGCTGCTATCGCCCGATCGACCCGAAATTTCACGGACTCGGCCCCCGATCGATCAAAGAACAGAGCATTGGATCGAGATTGAGGAGGAGAAGCAAGAGATTGCACGAAATATCGCGGATTATCGCGGAAGATCTCGCGTCGGGAGCTCGACCGCCATAGCCAAGAGCTCCGCCTATAGCTCTATCGAAGATCAAAAGACCAAAGGTAAGAAAAGGGGAAGGGAAGAAGTCCCGTAAGTCTCTCGAGTAACGCCGGGTAACAAAGATTTTCTTTCTTACCACTTTACATTTACACCCACCTGCTTCCGTATACTGTACAGGGGAGGGGCGAATCCACCAGGCGGTAATAAACCATTTTTCACTGCGACCCCTCGCCCGCGTGCTCGTCTTTTACCGTCGTAATTAGCGAAACTCCTGGAAGATGACATCAGTTACACTGCCACCGTTGGATTCAATTTGGAGGCGACGGTCTCGATGTGCTGTCATTTGTCGGAATATACAAGCTTATCCAATGGTTGTTAGAAATGACACTTGGCTCGTCTGTAGTGGCGAGGATTTAGGGCACTCAAAAACGACACGTGTCCTGCAAGACGAATATTCGTCTCGTTTAAAAAGGGCCAGAGCTTTCTCCATCATGGACAGACAGGTGGGGGAGGAAAGACGAAGAAGATTTTATATTATTCATCACACTCTTTTTTCGCGAGTGGAGCGATTTTAAGTGAAGTATGAAAGAGAAGCAGATCGAATCGATCACAAAGCTTTAAGAGAGTCGTCCAACAAGAGGCTCTCTCCTTTGATTTGCTTGGGCTCTCTTTCCAGAGTCGAGCAGTGGTAGTACGCTTCTACTTCTCGCTTTTTTTACTTCCTTGCTTGCAAGCTTGCGAAGATTTGCTGGCTACTCCACTCGATGAAGAAAAGCATTCTCTTCTTTTTAAGCCTGACCTTCTTTGACATGAGTTTTCTTCGAAATCTTCTCGTCAACATCTTCCTTGTCGCTGGAAAGTGGTACTCTCTTGGCCTGCAAGTTGCCATCGTACGTAAGTTTTTGCCTCTTTTCTCACATCAATCAATCACACGGGAAGTGTCAAAAACGCGTACCAGTTCACGGAACTTCAGGATGTAGAACATCTCCAGGTAGCGTCGAGTCTCTCGTCTCTCCAGTTTCGACACATACTTCCAGAAGCCGTACACTCCCGCCAGTGTCATGAGCCTCTCCGCGTAGATCTTCCAGGTATACCTGCGAAAAGCAAAGCCAAACGAAGCATAGCTTAGCTTCTTGCAGAGAGAGAACAGCGAGAAACATGAAGCGAGAATGTGTAAATCGCAGCGTACCGTTCATAAATGCGCTCCAGGCCAGCCGCCGAGATGTTGTTCCAGTAGTCCTTGTCTGCGAGACATTTTTCGAAGAAATCGGCCATGATGTTGCTGGCTGCTTCACCATGGTGCGGGTCAATGTGAAAGCCGGACACGCCATTCACAATGATTTCCGCGGGGCCTCCTTTGCAGGTTGCGAAACATGGTAGACCGCAAGTCATTGCCTCCACTACTGTCAGTCCAAAAGCTTCGTAAATCGCAGGCTGCGCAAGTCAAAGGTGATATGAGTCGATCAGGAAAGAAAGCGAAGCAACGCACTGTTCTCATACCTGGACGAAAGCACCGCGACTATCCGCTATAAAACGGTACAGCTCTCCGTTGCGGACTCGGTTCTTCTGCGCGCAAATCCATCTGAAGTCGCCCTTTAAGTTGTACTCCTCCATGAGCCCGTGCATCTTGTGAATCTCGTCGATTTCCTCCCGGTCTCGCGACTTCGCCGGATCGATGTCTCCGGCAACAACCACCAGGCTCACGAGTTTCCTCAGTCGCGGGTTCTTCGCAAACCATTCCACCAGGCCGGAGATGTTTTTCACTCGGTCCAGGCGCGCCATGGAGAAAATGAGAGGCTTTGATCGATCGCTTATAGTTCCCCTGCAGATCAATCGTTAAGTTGATCGAAGACTAAAAAACGAAAACAAGCACTTACACATGGACGTCGTTCTGTTCGGTACCATAAACAAGTTGCTCAAGTTGCCCATGCAACGACGTCAGTCGCCGTTCTTTTTCAGTGAATGGAAAGTAGATGGTCATGTCAGCTCCAGGCGAAACAATGTTAAATTTCGGGTCGAACACATCAATTCCGTCGACCACACGATACAGGCCTGGTAGCGTAAACGCGGCATGACTCTCGTACTGCCCCACGCTGTCATCACTGCATGCATAAGCTTTTAGAACGCAGGAGAGAGGGAGGAAAAAAAAAGCTGCACCTTCCAGCAATTTCCTGATAAGTGCTCGTAATGATGAAATCAGCATGGTTCATAGCAATGAGATCGGCTGTGAACTGACAGGAGAAATGATATTTGTCATCAAACTTCCGCCAGTAGATGTCCGAGTCGGGATACTTTGTTTTCTCTAATGCGTGCGCAATGTTACACTGAGAAAAGAGCAGAAGATTTAAAATGTAGGAACGAAGGAAAACTAGATGACGAGAGGTAAAGTCACCTGAGTGATGCCAAGCTTGTACGCAAGCAACGAAGCCACGAGATTTCCATCGCTGTAGTTGCCTATAATCAAATCCGGAGGACCCGAAAGTTCGGCGCATATCTCATGTGCAACATCCTGGACAAACAGTACGCCAGTGAGCATACAGACAAACTTCGGTGGAGTTACCTCAGCAAATGTTTCTAAATAAGGCCAGACATCAAAACGTGATACCCATTGTTTGAGTATTCCTTCTTTCGTCCTGAAAGGAATCCTCAAAATACGAGAGTATTCAGTGCCACTGATTTTCTCCACCTTCTGATTGCAAGTGGTTCCTTTTGCTTCAGGAATCAAACGAGTCACCTGACCAAACAAGGTCAGAGATCATGAGAATAGAGTGTAGATCACGTACCACTATGATTTGAGGCTTGATCTCAAGACCCTGGTGCTTAATTCTACTAAGCATTTCTTGCTCCAAAGCACGAACTTGATCCAGAATATAAACAATCTGCAGAAAGACGGTAAATGCTAAAGAGATGACCAAACAGCTTGCATTTCACGTAAACTTGCCTGTCCACCTGTATCCGGCATTCCCAAGACATTTGCTTGGCCAAAGTAGCCATGCGGTGACAGAATCACCACGCTGAAAACCATAGGCACTTTCCCGAGAAACTTTTCGAGCGTGTTAGGATCAGGGGCCTGAAGCGTCTCTAGCAGGAGATGAATCATCTCAAGAACCTCTCCGGCATTGCCTCCCCATCCTTTCTCTAGTCCCAGTTCCTGCAGCCTGAGAGAAGAGAGTTTAAGTGACCAAAAGCCTCCTCAAAGTTAGTGTAAGTTCTAATACCTCAAAGCAAATTCAGCATATGGTGCGTCATCAGGGAGCCGTGTCAGCTGCTCTTCAGCCTTGACAAGTGCTGGTCGAAGCCTGTCCAGAGTTTCGATCCTATCGTTTAGCATGAGAGTCTGATTAAAACAAGAATTCTGTGTCAGCGGAAAAAAACAAACAAATATAAAACAAAAAAAACTTACCTCCCCACGATACTTGTGCACTTGTAAGAAGTTAAACAGAGGTTGCATGCTCTCCTGGTCACGAAACAAACGAGACGAGAGATGCCGATTAAGAAACTGTACACCATTGCCAATCGACTTGGGACGTGTTAGCTTTGGGAAATGAGCGTTGAAAGGTTCAAAGTCTAGTTCAAGGACAAACTTGTCATTGCACCTGGTGGAAGTTGAGAAAAATACAAGTAAAAAAAGAACGAGAGAAGAAAAAAAATACTTACACTCCATTTGTCAGACACTCTTTAAACGCAAGGTATTCAGAAACTGAGAGCTGCTCCACAGTCAGCTCGTCGACGTTTATTCGAACATACTCCCAAACACCAGGCCTGGGTCGCACAGCCAGAGTGACCCAAGGAGGCAAAACCATGGCTTCCTGCACGCGAAGAACTTATCTTAGCAAAGCTCAAGGGAGAAGAGATTGGTTGGACCTGAGTGTAATGCAAAACGCGGCCAAAGATACCATCTTGCAGCTGGAGAAGGAGCTGCGAGTCCTTGACAGCATTTGCAAGCCCATCTTTCAGTTCGTGAGGTTGCAAAAGCCCACTTCCATTCGCTACAAACCTGGAAAAAACACGAGGAAATACGAAGAAAGTTTTGTTCGTCATCTGGCCTAGAGAAAGAAAAGAAAGAGTTCTCTTACTTCGATAGCACTGATAGCAGCGGATTCCGATGCTCTTGCAATGAATCCTGGACTCGATCGCGCATACTGGTCACCCGAGTAATCGATCGCTTAGCACTCCCCAGACTCATATCTAATCAGAGGCAATCCAGTCTAAGAAAGGAAACACAAACTACACTAGAAAGAATGAAAGCGGTATACTTTGAAGAAGAAGAAAAGAGGGCAGCGCTCACTCGCTCCAGCTCACACACGAATGCAATGAGAAGCCGTGAGCAAAACAATCGCTGAAACAAACAACCATTAGAGAAGCATCGGCGAAGCTGCGAATCACTAACCTATACAGCGAAACCGCAACAATGCAAGGCGTCTGGCTGCTGCTGCCGCCACCCCCGATCGATCGCGAGCAATAGCTGGAAGATCAAACCCTAGCGCGCTCCCCCTCCCTCTCCAATGCGTGGAAAAATGCCCAGCTCTGGTTCTTCAAACAACGAGCCAACGATGCATTCCGTACAACAACAGTTCCAATGGGTTAGTACGACATGGCTGCGTGGATGACAAGTGTCCACTTCCAGCACATCACTAAGATTTCTCCAATCAAACACTGCCAAGCCAATGTTATAAAGCTTAGCTTTGCAGGTATTAATCACCATGTACTACCGTCGAACTCCAATCAAACACCGCCAAGCCAATGTTATAAAATCTAGCTTTGCAGATATTAATCACCATGTACTACTGTCGATTTCCTGCCAACTGACGATCAAGATATGGGACATCTTTTTTTTTGACATATCCACGTTACATGGTTTGATCCAATCCATCCGTGTTTTCCTGCTTTGCATTTTTGCCACATACAAACTCCCGAGCTTGCTTGGAGACTTATAGTGAATTTGCGTTTTCGCTTGCATCAGCTCTTGCTCTCAAGAGATCTTTACCTCCCCGACGACGGGACTTGGCCCCTATGAACTCCCCACATTCATGGCATGCGAACTCAGGCGGTTCAAGCACCTCAGTCTCTCCGGCAAGACTCTTCGCAATTGGCGTCGGATCGTAGCCGACACATCTCTGGTGATACCAGAGTAGGCAAACTTCGCAGCACACCCAGTTCACGTCTCCCGGAGTTTGAGTTTGCTTGCATTTGCAGCATATATCCGTGTCCTGCAGCCAAACCATATTAGTTGCGCAATCCAGGCACCACTAAAACCTTACCTTTCGTTGCTTATCTCTCCTGATGCGCGCTAGCGTTGAATCAATAACATCCAGTTTGCTACTCACAGAAGCGAAAGGCATTTTGACGTAGAAGTGCGTGAGGCCCTGGTGCACTGCCGAAGTCACCTCCTTAGAAGAGTACTCGCATGGAATCACCCATAGCAGAATATGTTTTTTCGTCCCGGCAGCTGCAAACGGGTTTTCCGCATTCTCAACAGTACGATAGTGCCGTTCTTCGGCATTCTCTGCCACTGAAACATGCCATGCGACCACCATGTCCTGGAACTCAAGGTAGAAATCCAAAACAATGTGGCTAAATAGCTTCGGCAGGTACATGCATGGCGAAGGCTTTCGACACGCGTTGAGAACATCCACCGACATCGGTCCACCGAAACTCTGCACCTCGGGGTTCTTCACGCTGAACGCCTCGTTGATGCGGTATGAAATCTGGAGGTCAAAGAGCTTGACTGCCAGAATCACAGCTTCTTCCACATTCCAGCCGATCCGAATTAGCGTTGTCGTCCCCGTTAATTGATCCTGTCCAGATTCTAACAAGCTCGCACTGCTTGTCAACTTCAGCTTCCTCGATGAGTTCTGCCAACTTCACATAGGCAAAGCTCCATAAGCCATCGGTAATGCAGTCAAGCGTACCATCTGGGCCCCTGTAGAAGCACCTGGAATCCAAGAGTGGAGTGAGACGTTCCACCGTCCAGCTTCCCGTCAAGTGTTTCAGTATATCTGTTCGCTCCCACTGGCTCTGAATATTGTTTTGGCTTTAGTTAAGTTCCCTTGCCAAAGTTCTCGTTTATTGTACCAGCTCCTACTTGTGATCTCAGCCTCGAGAGATGCAATTTCCTTTTGGAACTTGTCACCACCCTGTGCGTACACAAGCAGTAGCTTTGTATTTGTACCAGTGACACGCCAGTCCACTGTATCTCTTCCGATCCGGTATACGTTGCAGAATTGCACGAGCTCTGCGCCCTCAAGTCCCTCGGTTATAAGCTCAACGAAATGGGTTTTGGGATTGCGGATCACTTCGTTCCATTCACCGGAGAGCAAAGCACAAAAGACTACATTTTAGACATTCACAATGCCAGCTAGCAAAGCAGCAGCACCACTCTTTGTTGAAATTACGTTGCCACCGTCTACTACAATCGTAACTCTTACTTTCGAACGCATCAGAAAGGCCACACATTCAGAAATCGTTGAAAGGCTTGGCCATGGCGGGGAATCCTTGCAGTTGCTTCCGGATTCTTGCAGAGCCTTCGAGCATCAAGGAAAATCATGCAGTGGCCTTCCTGAGAAAGGTATCTCACAGTGGCAAGCAGGCTGGTAGGCTGGTCCGATGATATGCCGAAATCCATACATATGGTCCTCTCATCGCTTCCAGTTCAACGCTTTTCCTTGACTCCTTAGAAATTACCAAAGACGGTCCATTCTTAAACCCTAAATTTTACAAAGATAAAACTATAAATTTAATTTTCTTTTTCGCAACAATAAATTTTAATTGTATCCTTCCATTTAATTTCTTAATTTCTTGTTATACAGTCAATGGGACCTCTTCCTGTGGAGCTTCCTCACGAACTTCTTCTTCTTCTTCTTCTTCTTGTTGATTCATGGTGTCAACTTGTTCGACTTGGTCACTATCCAAGCTAGCCTTCGTTCCTGGCTTACTTCTTCTAAACAAGAGAACTCGAAACACGGCTCTCAGCGCCCTGTTGAGTGGATCTTGCAAACCATCCACTTCATAGTGGCCAAACCTCCAATCTCTTTGGACAAATGGTCTCTCGATTGGAACGTCAAGACCCCCTGATCAAACATCATCAAAGTTTATACCATGAAGAAGAGAGGGAACAAAAGAACAACGCTTACCAGCATACATCAAACCATTTGCATCCACCGCCCGATAGAATGGTCTTTTGGTACCTTTAGCAGCTGCGTCTTGCAACTCCTTCCAAGCGGTAGCTCTTTGCTTTCTCGTGACCTTTCCAGTTCTTGCGAGCTGGAACAAAACCAAGAAAACTTACTCAGGAACAAAAGTTGAAAAGAAAACTTCACCTCTGCAAAGAGATAATACGAGGGTCGTGGACACCTCGCGAGATTGTTTCGGCGATCCACAGCAGCTAATCCAAACTTCGGACCATATCCATCAGCCCACTCCCAATTGTCCGAGACGGTCCAGAAGCAATAGCCTCGGATTGGTACACCCTGTAGATTAAAGTTATGTCACAAAAGTTTTTGCAAAGAGAAAAGATGAAACTTTGAAGCTTGCCTTGTTCATGGCAGCACGAATGGCCAGCAAATGCTCGATGATGTAAGGCCTGCGAATCAAATCTGTGCAATCCGAGACTCCATTCTCAGTGATGATAAAAGGGAAGCCACAGCTCTTGTATCGGTCGTGAAATGCCAAGAGCACACGATAGAGCCCATCCGGATATATCGCTCGTGCTGACTCGCTATACTCTTCGTTCTCAACCAGCTTTAATCCTGGTGCTGATATGAACTCCTGAAGAAAAAAAAAACGTTTTTTTTTTACTTCTGTTTGAGAAAATAGATGGAATATCACCTGACCGTAATAGTTGAGGCCGAGATAATCCAGTTTCTTACACACAGCATCAACGTATGGAAAATGTGTCTTCCAGTTGCTAATGACGGCTGCCGAGACGTCGAAAAGACCGTACGGACGAACAAAAGATACGTGATGAGATATCCCAACTTGAGTCGTCTGGGATCGTCTTCGACTGCTCAAAAGAAGAAAAGAAGAAACCTTGGCGAACAAAGAATGAGAAAAACAAGCACCTTATTTCGTGGATGATATCGTAAGCTTGGTTGTGAGCATCGGCCATCAAATCCATGACTCGATTAAACACTCCTCTCGGCATCACCGCGGTTGCGGTCTCCAACAGATCCGGATGACCACCCGGCCACGCTCCAGCGCAGTAAGTCAGCATCGCAAAGACGTGCGGCTCGTTAATTGTCACCCAGAAATCCACCATCTCTCCGTATTCTTCGACCACCAATCTAGGAAAACAATGAAGAACTCTCAGTAGAACTCTGAAACTTTGAATCCCTTGTGATCTTTACCTCGTGAAATCCAGGAAATACTTGACAGTTCGTTCCTCCTTCCAGCCACCATAGCTCGCAGCCCAGGGAGGAAGAGAGTGGTGAAAGAGCGTGAGCATGACTCGCATCCCGTGAGCACGAACTCGCTCGATTATATGCTTGTATCGCTTCACCGCGCTCCAATTCACCTGAAAAACACGGATTTTAGTTTCTTCGATCTTTCTTTGTCGTGAGAACTTACTGCTTGCTCAAACGAGATGTCCTTTGGCTCCAGAGGAACTATCCTCGTCCAGTCCACTCCCATGCGAAACACAGTGACGTTGGTTTTTTGCGAGAGTTGGAGCTCGGTGTCTGGATCGCTCCAAAATCGAACCCGTTCTTCACTGATCACAAAAAAAGAAAAAAGAACAAACTGTCACCATGAATGATCACGAAGAGAAACGAAAAAAACTAGAACTAGCAGCAACAAGATAGAGCAAAGAAAGAAAGAAAGTATAGAAACTTACGGGTGAACAACGTTGTGCCAGGCAGCTACATTAAGCTTGGCATCCTCCGGCTCTTCGTCCTCAGCGAACCTTTCAATGCCTCGAATCATGGCCTCCATAGCCACCCTGGCAAGCTTCCTCCCTTTCTTTGGATAATTGAATTGCAAACGCGGCTCTTCAGTGGTGCTCTTGGCTCGAAGAAGAGCCGGAGGAGTAGCACTTTCTTTCCTTATCAAGCTCGAATCCAGCACCTGTTCCTCAGAAATCTGGTCACTCTTGGGAGATTTCGATCTTTCCGCTTTTTCCTTCTCATCGACAACTTCCCACTCCGTGAGTTCTCCAGCCGTCGCAGATTTGGACTTTGACGCCAACAGCTCGTCTGATGCTTGCCGGAAAGTGTTCTCATCTTTTCTCGCATCGTCTCTGTCCATCTCTCGTTCTTGGATAAACTCCTGTTCTTGCTTGTCGGGAACAGTCTCCCTTGCAAATTCAAGCCATGCATCGTTGAGGTTGTCCTCGACGTGAGCTGGGGCTGTTGCTAGAGCGAAGAAAAATCCTCCATCTTCAGCTGGAACAAAAAAAAACACTCTTTTTCTTGTCAAGTACCGATTTTTCTTTCTAAAAACAATCGAAGAGAAAAATTACCAGGCTTGTCGATTGGAAAGCTTGCGAGAAGCTCCTGGCTCTCATCGATTGGGCACTCAAACGGAGCTAGCTTTTTTCTGCGAAACTGGAGATAGCCAATCGTGTTTGCAGCCACGGTGAGGACTCCAGCGGCGCCAACGATCTTGGTGGCATTGATGAGAAGAACCCACGGAGCCATTCGATCGAGACTGGAGTGGAATGGATTGGAGCGTGATTCAGTGACCAAGAGAAAAAGCTTCGTTCCCCCTTTTGCTCTTCAAGAACGATCCATCCGCGATGAAAGTTCTAGAAGTTTCATCGATCAATCCATCCATTCAAGCCTTCCACATACCTCGCAGGAGAGATTTAAAGCTGCCCACGATGCTTCCAGCTGATCGAGCTTGTAAAATCTGGAGAAGGCGTGAGGCAGGCGCAAGGCATCCCCATTTTCTCCTAGCCACGCCAAGCGCTAGTATAAATGTGAGTTTATGCGACCTCCAGGTTACGCCACGTGGATGGCTGTGGTTAGCTCAGTTGGGCCTTGGTGTTTAGGGTTTATCGCGAGTTAGAGTTTTAGGGTTTATGAGCTATGGCGGAGGACGCGCACGAGCTGGAGAGCCTGTGCATGTCCTGCGGAGAGAATGTAGCGAATTTTGGAGATTTCGACTTGCGCTGGTACTGATTTTGCGGGATTTTGATGTTCCAGGGGACGACGCGGCTGCTTCTCACGACGATTCCCCATTTTCGAGAGGTATGAATAGTAACTATGCAATCCGTGAATGATTTTGGTTTATCTAGATCGTTCTCATGGCGTTTGAGTGTCCACATTGCAACGAGAGGTTAGAAACTTTGTTCTCTCTTTCGGATTTCAGTAGCTCCAAAGTTTTGTTTTATTTTTTTCTTTGCTAGGAACAATGAAGTACAATTCGCTGGGCAACTCCAACCGCAAGGCTGCCGTTTCACATTAAGTGTTCCACAGCATGACTTAAAGGTGAGACAAAGCCGATTCGTTATCCCACTCAAACATTTTTTTCTAGGCCTTGAATCGCCAAGTAGTGAAGTCAGATTCGGCTACAATCAAGGTATGATTCCATGTCTTATTTGATTGTTCTTTTATTTATTTTATTGTTTTCCTCAGGTCCCAGAGTTGGATTTTGAAGTGCCACCGGAAGCCCAGCGAGGAGTTCTTTCTACAGTATGCCTTACGTTACTTTCAAGACAAAGATCGAAACGCAAAATTACTACTTACAGGTGGAAGGAGTTCTCCTCAAAGCTGGAGATGATTTGGAACGATTGCAAGAAGAGCGTCGGGTAAAGATTGTTTCTCTTATTTCGCTAAACGTTAAGTATCATTCCGTCTTGTAGAAAGTGGACCCTCATACTGCGGCTTCTATAGACGCGTTTATCCTCAAGTTAAGGGCGTATGCTAGAGGTGAACAGGCTTTCACATTTTCACTGGAAGATCCATCTGGGAATAGCTTCATTGAAAACCCGTATGTTGTCTTTTCTTTCTTGGCTTACTTCCTGAGTTTGCTTTTCCTCGTTTTCATTACTACAGGAATGCACCTAAAGAGGATCCAATTTTGTTGCGCGAGCACTACGACAGGACGCATGAGCAGCAAAAGTCGCTCGGGTTTTTGTCCGTAGATCACGAAAACGAAGACGGAAAGCAAGAAGAAGATGTTGTCGAGGAGTTACATGGGGCCGTTGGTGCTAAGCTTGCTCAACAAGCTATAGCACAGGGGAATAGCGAGCAGATTTCTGCTGCACTTTTCAAGTACACGGCTCCTGAGGAGGTGTGTACTTTGTTTTTTCTTTTCTGAGAATTTTACCAGAGGTTCTTTGACAGGTGATGACTTTTCCAGCCACTTGTGGAGCTTGTGCGGGACGATGTGAAACACGCATGTACATGACAAGTATTCTTTTTGTTTCTCTTTCCTTCGTTGTAGTACTCATCCTTTGTTCCAGATATACCATATTTCAAGGAGGTAATAGTGATGGCAGCATCTTGCGATACTTGCGGGTTTAGAAACTCCGAAGTAAGCTTCTGTTTTTGGTTCTTTGTTGTGAAAATCATCTTACACTTAGGTGAAACCTGGTGGAAGCATATCAGCTAAAGGAAAGAAAATATCTCTCGCCGTGGAAAACCAAATAGACTTGACAAGAGACTTGATCAAAGTAAGAAGTTCTTGCAATGTTTATGGTAGTGATATACCTTCTTTTTTTTTAATCTTTTCCGATTAGTCAGACACAGCGGGAGTAGAGATTCCGGAGGTGGAACTTGAACTAATGCCCGGAACACTTGGCGGTCTCGTCACGACAGTCGAAGGACTAGTCAAGACAATCTCTGAAAGCAAGTAAGCACTCTCCGATCAAGCAGTGTTTCTGACGTATTGAATTATCTTCAAGAGCTCAAGAGTGTCCATGGATTTGAAATCGGAGACAGTGCGGAGATTGTCACAAGACAAAAGTGGATGGAATTTGATGCCAAATTGCAAGATGTAAGTCATGTATACTTTTGTTGGTTTTTTGGCTGACTATGTGCTGTGTTTTAACGACTCTAGTTACTGGAATTGAAAAAGTCATGGACGCTTGTTTTGGATGATTCCCTTGGCAATTCATTCATCGCTCCATGTACGGATTCTTCAAGCGATGACAATCAAATATCTGGTGAGTGAACTTTTCTTTCGTCATTGGTGATTTCTAAACGATCGTTTTCATGCGTTTAGTTCGAGAATACGAGCGCTCCTGGGAGCAAAACGAGGAGCTCGGCTTAAACCACATGAACACTGGAACTTCTTAAGAAAGAGACGAAGTATCTTTCATTACGTCTCACAAACTTGTGAAGCTTACTACAAAAAAATTGAATCACAGCTCACTCGAAGAGTATCAAAATTCCTTTTTAGTTGTGAGAAGCTTAGAGCGATGGTACCTTGCCCCTGATGTAATCCTTGAGAAGTCCCTTCTCCAAATCGATCCGAGCCTTCTCCGCGGAGCTGGATGGCTTGATCTTCCTCTTCTCTTCCAGCATCCACTTGTAAAGCTCGATTTGCTCGTCGTGAGATACGTGCGGTGCTTCCGGCTTCTTCACTGGAGCCTCCATCTTTTTCTCTTCCACTTTAGCTTCCGGAGCAGGCACTACCTTTGGTTGATCGATCTAAAGCAAGAAAAAAGAAGAAAACTTTGAGCTCAAGCAAAGAATTACTTCATCCATACCTTGGATTGAGTAGCGGGGACGAACACTGGGTCTTTCTTTTCCTTCTCCCCGGAAGAAGCCTCGTCTTTGGCACTGGCTTGTCCTTCTCCCTCGGGAGGCTTCTCCTTCTTCGCAAAGAATTTGTCTTGGTTAAACACCGCATACGCTGCGAATCGCAGAGAAGAAAAAGAGTGTAGGATCTAGCGTTATCTGGATCGAAAATCGATACTTACACACCATCGCGGCATTCAAAGCCAGCAGCGTGTAGACGACATGCCGATAGCGATACCACGGCCCAGTGCCTGGATTCAACCATTCAATCGCTCCATCATCAGTGAGCGATGATCGAAATCCAGCGCGAGCGTCTTACCGAGAGGCGTCTTCTTGGACGAGACGGGAGGAATGGGATCCGCGGCGGTACCTCCCTCCATTTTCTCGCTCGCTGGCTCCATCCCAAAAACCCTACATTTGTTTCTTTCTTCCACTTTAAATCATAATTAACAGAATATGCCAAATTACCCTTAGCGGAATAATCGAATTGCCGTGAATTTTGGAGGAAACCCTAAAAAATTCAAATTTTAATTTGTTTTATATTTAATATATTTTAGAATGATCAATATAGAAAATAACAATATTTTCTTACATTCAATCACAAGTTAAGAAAATGTTCGTCGATATCTCTCAATGAAGAAGTGAAACATCAACATTGTGATACTTGGAACTTCCACAATCGATCCATAAGAGGTTATTCCGCCCTTTGACAATGAAGCAAGAATCCAAGCTTCTGGCAGTATGTCACTCGAGTCTGTGCAGTGATAGTGATGAGGATCACTCCCTTCGTGAAATCTTCCATGACCATGCACTTCTCGAGCATTGAGCAAAGTGCCTCCCAGATTAGTTTTGGTTTAAGCCAGACGCAAAGACACGCTATCATCAAAGCCGCAAGCTTACTTGTCACTCAACCAAAGGGCTTGGGAGGCTTGGAGAAGTCCTCGTCTGGGAAGTAGTGCCTCCTCATCTCGTCGATTCAGTTCCACTTGCGAGAGCCGTCGGGAAGAACAAAGCAGCCAGCCTTTGACTTGTACGTTCTCTTTGCCGGCATGGAGAAATCCTCGTAGTGCCGCCGCATCTCGTCGATCGAGTTCCACTTCCTGGAGCCGTCGGGGATGACGAATCCACCCGTCGGGGGTCTTGTAAGTCCTGCGCGGCAGCGGCTCGTTATGGCAGTTTGGGAAGTAGTGCCGCCTCATCTCGCCCACCGATGTCCAGTTGTTGATCCTGTTTCCAGCAGCAGCTCCTTCCTCTGGATGAACCAGCGAAAGAGCTCCTGGTTGCTAAAGATTGCGACGGGGAGGAGAGAGGATTTGCTAAGGATTTGCATTTGCTGGCGATGGCGATGGAGAAGGATTTGGTGGCGTTTGAGAGCTTGGGGAGCGCCAAAGACATAAGAACTCGCAGGTGAGCCGACGTCTCCACCCAAGTAGCTCGTGCCATATCCAGTTCCAGTGCCAGGTAGAGCTGAGCTTGATCCAGTCTGAGGGGACGAGCTCGAAGTTTGGCCTGGCGTGCTTGATCTAGTCGAAGCGGATGGCGTTGGAGTAGACGATCCAGGCATCGATGATTCTAGTGTGGATTCTCCAGAAGCCGGTGTTGATGGTGATGATCCCGTTAAAGCTGGCGAAGTTGATGATGACGCTACCAGCGTCGGCTCGCTGGCTGACGAACTACTAGATCCTACTGAAGCTGCCGCTTCAACACCAGAGCCACTCGCGGAAACTGACGGTCCCGCACTAGATCCAGAACTCTCGCCTGCGATTACCAGTGTCAACAACATTGTAGTCAATCTTAGAAACCAAACCACCAAACTCTTGTATGCCGATCGATCAGCAAAAATGGACGATAAATGAAGAACAAACATTCGTCCCACTCCTAAAGAGAGAGAAAAAAAAAAAAGATTCTAGTGAAGCCATAATGTAAAAATGAAGTCGAGAAAATAAAAATGCATGACTTTTACATTTGAAAAAAGTTTCTAAACTCCATATAAAGGTTTGAATAAACAATAGATTAGTTTTGGTTTAAGCCAGACGAAAAGGTCACACTCACAAGAAAAAGTACCCCTCATCTCTCAGGAATCCACCTCTTTTGCCCAGCTGAATTTCACTACAACCAGCTTGCTCTTGCTGCTCCACCCAGCACGCACAAAAACAAAAAGAAAAAAGAACACAAGAGTTACTTCTGGTAAAGCAACTTTACACGAACCTGGAATGCTGTTGATAGATTTTGCCCTTGTTGTAAACTTTGTATGGATCAGCAGGAAATATGATCCAGCAGATAATCTTGTTGTGACCTTCGACCGCTGCTTTCAACATCTCAAATCGCCCACAACGATTTGCACCGACTGGGCTAGTGACATTCTTTTTATATGAACTTGGAACTTCAACTACGTGGTTCCAAGACATGATAGCGTCTTATGCAGTTGAGTGTTAAGGGTTGAGTGGTCTAAAGTCTCGGAATCATCATTCCGTACTAAAGCCTTTTCACAGAAGTTTAAGTTAAAATAGAATGCCTCAAACATTTGCCCATTACAGGCAAATGCTGAGAGGAGAAGAGACATTACCTTAACTTTGTATCCTTGCAACTGGAGCTTCTGGATGAGCTACCCGACTGGTAGCGCCCACGACCAGCAGCATTGTAAACTCGGCATTGGAGATGGTGAATAGGGCCGCCGACGGTTCACATTGTAACTTGTGGAAGAATTTGAGGGATCATCCGCGCAAGCTATCATCAATCACAAGAAACCGAACGGAGTTGAATTTCTTCGAGGATTGAGACTCACTGCTTGGATCGTGCATTGGCATGAGGTTCACGCTTGCGCCATTTCACGAACGTTTATAACTCAATCAGATTTTATCATAGTATATTCGTACTAAATTTTTGAATACTTGAATACTGGTTCTTACGTGTCAAAATCCAAAAAAGCAAAGAATGCATATACGGTGAGATATTGCGAGAGTAGATTTCTAGCAGTATGATTTCTAAGAAATCCATAATATAATAGATTTGCAAAATGGTCATTAGATCATATTTTTCACCATCTAATTCACATGATTTGTTTACTAATCTGTTTCCTTTGTGTAGCCTTTACAAAGCTCATGAATGTACCACTCAAGAGAAATAACATCCCAATCTATTAATAACAATTAATATATTATAAAAATATCTTTGAAACGGATATTCTTAGAATATTTTATATAAGCTAAATTCTTTAAATTCAGTCTAAGTTATATCTATGTATATATACATACATATATATCTTTAATTTTACTTACATAATTTGTGATTTGCTGTTTTTGAAGACCACCAAATATTATTTGGTGATTCAACTTTATAAGCAATAAAATTACAATCATTTTGCAAAGTATAATATGTAAATAATAGGCAATTTGGTTGATAACGGCAATAAAAATTATTTGCCCATATAACCTCTTTTTTATATGAATATATTACAAGATTACCATCATTTTGAACTTTTAAATAACAATTATTATAATTCATATTTATTGGAGTATCCCAAATTTTATTTCTTTCTGAATATAATACTAAATTACATTCAGATTCTAATAATAAAATATTATTTCCATTTGGAGATATTAAGAAATCTCCCTTGTATAAAAGTTGACTACCACTTTCAAGTGTATTACTTGCAATATCACAGTCTTTTGAATTTTGACTTCTTATATTATATATAAATAGCGGTGGTTGTTGTGACCACCATACTGCCATAGAATATTGTATTTGATAATTTATTGATGTGATTTTAGCTGAGCTTGCACGATTTAAAACCATTGCTTCATGATTATTTTGAACTAATGGGTTTAAGCGTTGCATCAAGTTTATTCCTTTAATCACTGTATTAGTTACCTTACCTGTTCCACAAGTATTCGATTGATGCTCAAATCGTTTTATCCTAGCACAAATAATTCCTCGTGAAGTTTCTATTAGAGTTAAATCTTGATATGTTGTAGAATAATATCTATAATAATCAATATCTCTTATAAGTCTATGAAATCCATTTATAATATTATTAATATCTTGCTCCTCTAAGTTTTTCCCTGGTCCATTATCTCCCCATTCATAGGTGATTGAAAATACATTTTTAAAAAATAAATAATAAAGTATAAACTTGTACACAAACATAAAAATTTTAAATTTAATTTTAAATTAAATTAATAAATTATTGGATAGGACTTATTATTTATAGACAATCTCAATGTATTATTTTTTTATTCCATTATTTTTATTCTAATATAAAAATTTCACAAGGCAAATAATAAATACAAAATGGTATTTTTTATATATATTTGATTCTCTCAAACTATTGCTAAGCTTGAATTGTTTTAATATTACAACATAATTACTTATGCTATTTTGTGATAAATATAACATTTAATCAACAAAACAAAGGAGTAAAATACCTTTAAGCTTTCCTCAACCAATGATCCCTGGAATATTTGTGGAATACACCTTAGCAATTAGGGCACGACTCTTCGTCCAGAAGGGGTCGACAGAATAAGGATCTAAGAAGAAGAGGATGTATATGAAGAAATAAAGAAGATGCCAATTTGTATAACTCGACAAGAACAATCTCGAGCAATGGAGATCCTCAAGCGCATCAATCACCCACTGCTCCAGCAGAGAGAGGACAGTAGGTCCCTGTTTTCTTTTCCCTTTCTTCATTCAACGCCGGTGCAGTAGGCGATTGATGCCCTTGAGGATTGGAATTGCTCGAGATCATTCTTGCCGAGTTAGACAAATCAGCATCTTCATTATTTCTGCGCTCGCTCCGTCGGCGTCCTCGTCGACTACGATGCCCATCCCCTC
>NW_003314301.1:513939-528744 GCF_000143415.4 Selaginella moellendorffii | reverse complement strand
CAAAACCCTAGGAGGATTGTTGAGCTTTAGGGTCTTCTGCCAATCCATGAGCGAGAGCGATGGCGAGGCGCAAGAGCGGCGGGCAATGTGGCAACGTGGAATCGATGAAGGCAAGCTACAGGGAAGCCAAGCAGATCGGCGACAGGGAAGAGGAGTCGCGATGGGCAAACCAGATTGGGCATGTGTTCAAAGATCGGGGCGAGTATGTGGAGGCGCTCAAGTGGTTTCGCCTGGATTATGAGATCGCGTCAGGTCGAAAGGCTTCTGGGAGCATGTCTCCTGCTGGATTGATGCCATCTTGCCAATCCATGGGAGAAATCTACAGCAGAATGCAAGACTACAAAGAAGCTCTCGTCTATCAGGTACTCCTCTCACCCCCAAAGAAAAGAGAACCTCTTTTCTCTCGATGCCCTCTTCCTTTTTTTGAGAAAAATCATTCTTTCCTTTGTAGTTTTATTCAGCCATCTTTGTTCTCCTCTTCTCTGCTGATCGTTCCCTTTCTCCATCCTAATAGGAGAGACACTACCAGCTAGCCAAAGAGACTGGTGATATACTCGAGCAGCAGCGAGCAAGCACACAGCTTGGTCGGAGCTACCTCGATCTCTTCGAGAGAGACGACGATACTGGAATTCCTTTCTCGACCATCATCAGGAAATGCCAAGAGTTTTTCACAACTGCATTGAATCTGGTAGCGCAGATGCCACAGGAAGGGAACGCTGGGTGCATGCTCGCCGACGCCCATAACAATCTGGGGCTCATGAAGATGGTGTTCGAAAACCACAGAGAGGCTGAGAAGTACTTGTACCACGCTCTGAAGATTTGCGACGACGAAGAAGTTGCTCCGAACAACGAGGTTCGGTCCAGGATCCATCACAACCTTGGCAGGCTCTATACCGAGCGAAGGAACTGGCAGTACGCCAAGGAACACATGCAGCTCGATATCATGATTTGCAAGGTGGTTGGGAACTTGCAAGGCGAAGTTAAGGGGCTGATAAACTTGGGAGACCTTTCGTTCAAGACGCAGAACTATGAGGACGCGATGAAGATTTACAAACGCGCCCTTACGATTGTGGGGAAGCTGCAGGATGAAGACGCTCTCGCTGCAAACGTGAGAGAAAATATCCAGGTGGTGAAAGACGCGGAACAGATTATGCAGGAGTTATCTAAGGGGCTGCTTAAACTTCAAAAGTTACAACGAGACAAAAGAAACGTCAAGAAAGAGTACATTCTACTTGGCAAGCTCGTGAGCCAGGCGGAAACTGTGTGCAATTGGGACATGGTAAGTCAGTGCTATTTATTTCTTTTCTTTACTTGTGAGACTTGACCGAGAATGAAAGTGTATGCTTGCAGTTTCTTAAGCTGACGAAACAGCAAAAGCGGGCGGCAAAGCGTCTTGGAGACTCTGGAAAAATAGGTGACGCCTTTGGAATGGTGGCACAAGCATACTATCATCTGCGATCGTTCGAGAAGGCCAAAAAGTGGCACTTGAAAAGCTTTCAGATATCCAAAAGATCGAAGAACTTGGAAGTAAGTTTGAGGAAAAGAAATCAAAATGGCAGATGTACTTGTAGTTTCTTGACATGTTTTCACTTGCAGGGCCAGTCCATTGCTAAGAACAACTATGGTAATGCTCTGGACGCTAATGGCGAATGGGAAGCTGCTCTTAAGGCTTACGAGGAAGCATACGAGTAAGGAACGGTTTCTATGTCATTTGAGTTTTACTTTTGGACATAGATTGGCGGTGTCTGAAGGAGAAACAGAGATGCTGGAGCAGCAGAAGAGCGCGCTGGAAAACATGCAGTATGCTTATAATATTCGCTTTGAGGACTTCGACCGAGCAAGGTGGACTAACTATTTATAATAGTGCTCCAATGACGTTTAATTTTTCTTTTCTCATGCAGAGAAGTGGAGTCCAAGATTACGAAAGTAAAATCCCTGATCAGGCCAGGCCATTCTGCTGCTGAAGATGAGCTAGTTTGCTTAGAAACGGACAGCGATTCTGAGCACCAAGAAACGGAAAAAGTCCCACCGGTAAATTCTCGGAAACGCCACCGGATCGTGCTATCTGATGATGACACAGAAGAGCAAGAAAGTGCCAGCAGAGCTGGAGAATCTGGTTTCCAGGCTACCCCTGGGATCACCGCGAACGTAATCAGGAAGTGGGCCTTCCACATCCGCGAAGTACGAAATCCAGCTCCGCGAAAACGGTGATTTTCTTTCCCAAGTAATGCTTGGCTAGAACGCCTCCACCTTGTAATCCGAATGAGAGCTCGGGTGCTAGCGCCGATAGAGCTAGAACACCTCCACCTCTCACTCCGAATGAGAGCTCGGATGCGAGCGCCGATAGAGCCGTGCGGATGGACGTCGACAATGTTTCTAACCTTCATGGCGACTCCAACGTAAGCTTCTTTTGTATTTCTGGTATGGCTTGGACACTAATCTTCTTCTATCCATTTGATCTCAGGTGGTTCGTGTCAACGTAGACGGGCATGTTCTTCATGTGAATCTCAAATGCTTGTCCTTGTCTTCTCGGCATCCAGAGTTCATAACTGTAGAAACGTTTTTGGAGGAAGTTTTACGTCTCTACAAGTCTGCAAAGCCAGAAGGTGCTTGATATTACTGCTTTGTCTGCGAGAAACTTATCATGGCTTTCCTCGTAGGTCCTCATCCTATTTTGAGGGAGTTATCCATAGGAGGTGCCCTACTACCTTCTGGTAACATTTACAAAGACCTGGCTAAAGTTGATTCACACGAGGTGGCAGTGTCTATAACAGGTGTGGTCATTTACTTCCGTTGGTTTTCCTTACAGTTTTTTGTTGGCTTTAGGATGGATACCGGTCCCGTTGGTCGAACGATATGATTTAGCGTGTAAGAAACATAAATTCAAGCCAAGTCTGGAGCTCCAGAGCAAGCTTAAGGTTTTTTTTTTTATTGTCTTAATGTTTCTTTTAAGTTAAGAAACATTTTGTTGTACAGCAGATTAAAATTGGCGAAGTAGACGCATGCGACTGTGACCTTGACGACGTATCTATCTGGCCTTTGCTCCTGGCGTTAGACGATATTGGCTCACTGTTCTCCATAAAACTTGCTCACAATCAATTGGGTAAGTATTTTTTACTACTTTCGCATCTACCAAAATCCTTAAGCTTTTGATTTCAGGAAGGTTGACGGGTCTTCAGAAAATTCTAGGCGATACGAAAAACTCAGACACTGGTTTGTTGCTCGACTTGCACGACAACAACCTGGTCGCAAATTCACTTTCTGAGGTTAGACTTTCGCATACGTTTCTTTATATTTGCGGTTGTCCAAGCAGATTTCCAAATGTTCCATCACCTTGCGGCGCCTAGAAGTGATCATTCTATCCGGAAACTTGCTTACAGATGGTGTGGGACATGACTTGGCTCGAATACTAGAACACGCACCTAGTGAGTCTTTACTTCGCTTTTATTGTATGGAGTAACCTGAGTTTGAACCAGGATTGCACACGCTGAAAGTGGAAGAGTGCGGCCTGACCACTCTGACTTGCCAGAAACTCACGAATGCGCTGCAATCAGGATCATGCTTGCAAAGGCTATCAATTGGCAAGTATGTTGAATCTGTAGTAAAATGCTGACTTGCTTCTTCAGGGAAAAACAACCCGATAGCTGGGTATGCTCTTACAGCTTTATTAAAGAAGTTGGCAACACTTCCAAGGTAACAAAAAAATGAAATACTTTCGATGGTTTTCGAAATGCTTTTGGTCGGTTTTGTCCGATATAGTTTCGAGGCCTTGGATATATCCGGGTTACAGGTATGTGGCCCCACGGGAGTGGAAGGCATTGTTCACTTAATCCAGGAAACGAGTACCTTGTCCCAGCTCTTAATGAGGCAGCTTGAAATGAGACCTGTGAGTCGCACCTTTTTGGTGCTTTGGAGTAACTTGTATGGCTTTTGCAGGAATTTTGGGAGAGAATTGGTAATGCCATCAGTGAGAACTCGTCAGACCTCTCCACAGTAGACGTGACCGGCTGTAAAATATTACCCGAGGTTGGTGATCGTCTGTACAGGCATCTCGTCACCAGTCCAGCACTGGCGACTTTGAGTTTAGCTGGAAACCATTTGAGCTCGCAGGTAAGTAATCAACATGTCAGCACAATCGTGATCTAATGTTCTCGCTTTTCTAGTCTGTCCAATTAATTGTGGAGGAAATCAAGAAGCCAAATTGTGTGCTGCGAAAGCTAGACTTGAGCGACTGTGGCTTGTCTCAAAATGGTGTCGTGAGCCTCTTGAAATCTTTGCGAGGTACGACCCTGGAGAGAAAGTTCAGATATCTAAACTTCTTGTTATGGCTTTCGCAGGTAACAGTTTCCTTGCGGAATTGAGACTGGCTGGCAATTGCCGTGATGCAACCAAAGTTTCCAGCACTGAGATTGTTGCAGACAGTGAAGACGAAGGAGAGGTAGAGGATGGAGTCGTCCAGCAATTATCCAAGGCGTTGTCATTGGCTGCGGGATTGAAATGCTTGGATCTTAGCAGCATAGAGTTTGTTACTCCAGCCGCAGTGGTAAAACTCTACAGTGGATGGTCGGACTCGAGATCAACAACGAAAAAACATGTCAAGAACGAGATCGTCCACTTTAGTGTAGAGGGATTTGTTTGCTGTTATTCCCGCCAATGTTGTATATAAATTAAGCCCCGGTTATAAAATTCCAGAACACCAGCACTGCCATAACACTTTTGAGTAGGAAACTTTAGCATGGTTCCATGCATAAACCATGGAAACATATCTATACGTGTAATATTTTCTAAATGGTTTTGAAATTTTATAAAAATATATTTGTCTCTTAAAGCCAAGTATCTTCAAAATATGTTACACAAGTTGGATTATTTGGCCATGAAAGAAAATCCACTAGGATGACTTTCTTTTGTCTTTCGTACATCCAATTTCCAATTGCTTCCAGAATTGTCTGCCAATACAAACTAGATAGTAAAACCTCCAAAAGCAAATATTGATTCTACCTGGTTATTTACTCGAACTGTGGAAACGTCACCTTGACAATGGTGAAAACATGAATTGATGAAGAAACCCCATTTTTCTTTCTCAAAAGCAGGTGAAATATTTGTTAGGAAACTTGATCTAAAGCCTGAAAAAACATAAACTGTGAATATGAGTGTTGTTTATATCTTTTGTACCTTGTAAAATTTGGAGCTGCCTGGGATGGCAAGAAGATGAATTTAAGACACATGGTCTCCATTCCGCAGTTGGGTATAGTAATATGTTTCTAATCTGCCAAGTATCGTATGCAGAATTAAGAAGAAACATGGGTTGCTTAATAGATGGCAAAATATATGGAGGAAAGAGTTGCTGAAATAGAATATCTTTCATAATAATAATAATAAAACATTGAATATTTACCTTATATGCTGCATTTGTTGGAACATAATTTCTTTCAATGCCCAATGTAATATTGTGTTCCCTCACTGTTATGTCAAAAATGGATTGCAACGAGTAGTTTCCTGTAATATCAGGCCTGTAATAAAATTAAACCTCTACTTACGATTATAGTATATATACTATAATAACTTACAGGTTCACAAAAAGCCCACCATCCATTAAGCATTTTACTGTTGCATGAGGTAATAACTGTTTGAAATCGTTGCAATAAACTGCTGTGGCAGTAGCCCCTACTGAACAGCCAGATAGAAGAACCTGAAAAAATAAAATAAAATCATAGTTAGAGAAAATATTATCTTTTACCTTACCTGGTTTGCATGTTTCATGCCTTTCTGCAGAAGGTTTCTGATGGTGTAATTCCATATTTTTCGCCCTCTGTAGTAAAGATAGCGGGTCTGCAATACCAAATGATAGTACAAATACTTTCCAAATACTGTTTACTTTGTTTGTCTCAGTATCAAAAACTTGGACAGGTTTCTCAACATCTCCAAGGTAGCTTCCACCATCACAATAAGTGATTACTACATGATTCCAGTTCCAGAAATCTGCAAGCTTCTAAGCTAGTTAGTTTTATCCTTACACTACCAAAAGAAAAAGAAGAAAAAAGACCTGGATTGTTCTTCTTAGAAATGCTGAAAATACCAAAGTTTAGGCTGATTTGCTCACTCATCTGTTGAGATGATCCAAGTTCTGATGTGCTGCGGCTCAAGCAGGACCTTTCTTTGCTGTCGCCATAGCACACGCCTCCACCCTATGGAAAATTGGAAACAAGTTCTTTGTATAATCATCAAATACCCGCAAGAACAGGAGCCAATTTGGGGAATTTCTTCTCCGCAAGTAATACGCTGGTGGGCTTCCATCGAGACACACTGGATAGAAAGATTTGTAGAAAAAATCCTTGTACCATAGAAAAACATTATAATACCTGCGCCCTCTTTGACAGCATTGTGCAAGATCGTTATGTTGACGATTTCCTGCGCTGATGATTCTTGCAATGGAAATGAAATGAGCAAGAACATTAGTGCGATCCACAGCTTCGCCATTGCCTTTAAAAAATCTGGACAAGTAATATCAGCCCTAATTTCCAGCGCGAAGGCTTAATGGCGATGGTAGGACGCATTCACCTGTGCGCTTGCAGCTATGGATCGAAGAAAATGATCCAGGCGGCTCCTCAGTGCAGTGTGGTGAAGGAGGCGCTGCTCCAAGCCGGTCTCGATCAACAGGAGCTCTCGGCCTTCACGGAAGAGGATTTGTCCAAGCTCTAGCGTGCTGGCTTTGTAAACACTGCAGTGCTGAAGAAGGCGAGCGCCTATGAGTTGCAGCTCACTCTGCCTGGACGCTACGCCCTGCACAAGGTCCTTCTGGATGCATTCAGCCATCGCGTAAGTTTTCGACCAAGAGCAAGAGCGTCCCCGACGTGCTACAGGCGGGGGTTTGGGGTTGGCCTCGCTGTGACACCCGAATCCAATTACTTTGTGGAGCCTGGAGAGATCTACGCCGGGCTTAGGAGTGATCTGGAAGCCGGCAAGTACTGTGCGTTGCTGGGGCCGAGGTAAAGTGGCAAGACAACTGCCGCTATGGCTGTTATGCGCCAGATGAGGGACAGTGGTTTACTGTACCCGATTCGCTTGGGTGGCCTGGCGGACGCGAATCCCAGTTGGAGCACGTCCACCATGTTTGATACTTTGATTCGTTTCATTTCGTCTCGTATCGCCGAAGTACTTTGGTTCTGCAACGGGGTCGGACGCAGCCGCTTCCTCGTCACTGTTTCACAGGAGCACTCTCAAAGTTCCGGTCTGTCTCGTGGTGGATGAAGCCGACTCGCTTCTGAACTTGTCCGATCACTGCCTGGATGTTTTCTTCGCCACCCTTCGTGATGTGAAGCAGAGGAAGGATCTGTACAACCTCAAGTCGTGCATGCTGATAGGAGTGGAGACTGTGCGAGATCTCCTGGACGGAAGATACGGAAGAAAGAGTCTGATCGAGGAGCCGAGGAGGCTATCGCCCTTACCACACGATTACTACGTTCGAGCGTCAGGTTTTGATCTGGACGACATTGTTTCACTCCTGGAACAAGCAAATGAAGACTATGGTGGCGCAGTCAAGGACGTCAAGGAAATAGCTGCGTCAGTGTTTGAGCTGACCTCGGGGCATAAAGGACTGGTTGTTCATGATCAAGGATTGGCTACAGAGCGTTCGTTCGTATGAACTCGGGACTTACATTTTCGACAAAGCCACGTACTGGCGAATCATGGACAGTTTCAATACGCAGGCAAGAAGCAAGGAGGGGCATGAGCGGGTCATGGGATTTGTACAAGCAGTGGAGAAGCCCTACCAAGAACTGGAGAGCGTGCGGGACTTGCTAGCTGAAGGCGTCTTGGCGGTGAAGAGGCAGGATCCGGTGACTCGTTGGGGATCTCTTCTCCCTTGTTGCTTACCGAATTGCTCAAGCAATGTGTGATCACGAGTGAGGAGGTTGAGGATCCACCTGTGCAGGGTGTTGTTAATGGGAAGTGGGTTATCATGCAAGTTCTTCAGACCATGGAGGAGTGTCAGAACCAGGCTGAATACGCTCTTCAGTTTGCTTTCATGTGCCGACTCAAAGCTGTTCTAGTGCATGCTTATCCAATGCGTGATTTTCTTGTCCTTCCGGAAGTGAAAGAGAAGATTGATGCGTCAAAGCCATCTCAAAAACGGTTAGATACACTCGTCAAAGATGGAACCAAGGGGTTTGAGCTTTTGGTGAATTGTAGACGGGAGCAGCTGGCGGAGTGCATGCAAAGAGCAAAGCCAAATCATGAGCAGCATGGAAAGCAAGTTTTTGTTGTTGATTTCTTGATGGACGTTCCTGCCATTCAGACCCGACCAGATCATGATGGAGTGATTTATGTTGGAGTAAGATTTCAGCGGGCGAACAAAAAGGTCGTGGCGATCTTTATTGACTGCTATAACGTGAAAGACAAGTACGCAGGCACTGTCAAAAGATGGGATGGTAAACTCTCCTTTGTGTGATCCAAAAAGTATGAAATGGCAAACTAATTGTTTAGTGTTAATAAATTAAATCGATCCTGGCATCGCTGCCCATCAAACGCTTAAAAGGACATTTGAGCCCAACTTTCCTACCCATGGACTTCATGGGATTTGAGGGAGTCAAGTGTATGATATTATGTATTCTTGCGGATCTGTGCTGGGCGTATGCTTGCCAGGCTCCAAGGTCCAACGGGGCATTCTCTCAATTCTTGGCGCTCGTATTCCGCGAGGGCGAGATGATGAGAATTGCACTTCATCCATTTTCGCGACTTGGACGTAAGCCGAAATCGCATTCCAGAAGATTACATGCCTCTCGTGCATTCATCTCCTTGGAAAATTCTCATTCTTGGCAAAAACTGTGAGCGTAGCCCTCCAAGAAACAAGGTTTCTGTCTTTGGACTTCGACATGGTCTGTCAAAAACATTTGGAAGATTTTAGCGCCCTTCACCCTCGGAGCAAGTTCTTCCTTTGTTAGTTTATACTTCGAAAATGTTTGTCGTTTAAGTTAAACTTAAACGACAAACATTTTCGAAGTATAAACTTTCTGTTACTCGATTTCTGATTCCAAACGTTGCACTACCAGCTTGTGGACAAAGGAGAGTGTTTCTACACGACAAATCGTGTTTGTGTAGATTGCTCTAATTTGCCGTGTTCCATCATGCTCAAGATAGCTGAGCTGGAAGGGGAAAAAGACTTCCGTACCCCTAGGCGCCATATCTTGGAGTCCATTCGAAAAGCTGGCCAAGATCCTCCCATGTGTCACATAACGTGGGATAGTCCTGTGCCTGCGGACATCGACCTACTACCTGATCCGGGAAAAGAAGCTGTCGCTCTCCAAGAAGAACAGGTGACAGGCTCTACTGCCTCTAGTGGTGGCCTATGGTCCGATACATGGAAAACCTTGTTTATCCGGGATGATGCAGGAGGCGAGTTGATACACTGTCATGGAAATGGCCCAAATATGTCATGGCTCTCTGCCTGAGCGTGTATCTCTGTGGTCAAAAGCAGACGTCACCCACCTCAAATGCTCAGCGCTTCATGACAGCTCAACCACCAGCTTGTGGACAAAGGAGGGTGTTTTCAAGCCATCTCTACCACTCCAAGCCCAAATATATCCTTGAATTTTCCATGTACTCTTGAGCATTTAAGTTTGCTCCCAACTTAGTGACCATATAACAGCATGAAAGTGGGTCATATCTCAAGGTGCTCCACCTAAAAGGCTCAGTTATATCCTCTAAACTATCTCTAGCATCAAAGAAGTTTCATAAGCTCCCACATTTGGCCAGCAAGTCTCAAATATCAACAATAAAGTATATTTTATAGCAGTACAAATGTTTACGCTGTAACAGTGTGTGTTAAGCTCCTAGCCACAAGAAAGACTAAAAAATAGATACCAATTATTAGAATTTGCCTTGGCTTGAAGAAAGGTGCTAGGCACTACTGCTAATATAAATGCCTTTAAAGTCAAACACTGAACATAAATACCCCATATGTCAAGAGCCTCCAAATAGAGAAGTAACCCATTAAAGTTTAGATAAGCAAGATCAAGTTGTATTGCTCCATGAAAAACTCTAGAGCAAGCATAATCCCTAGTGCCTAATCAATGCCAAGCATAATCCCAAATGCCTAACTACTACAATAAAGGTAAAAACCCTTGCTTACTTCATATGTCTTGATAGATTCTTCCTTAATCGTGACATTGGTATGCATGCTCCAAATCATGTCAAATTTCAAACCTCGCTCTGTGCTTCAGCTGGTTACTGTAGTACTTACAGGAGACAATATTCCACTCGTGAAACTCTCTGTGAAAGAAACGAAGCAACAGGGACTAGATAGTGCTACTTAAAATATGGCAGGCAAAGCTTGTAGACAAGAAGAGTCTCAGGCAGGCAGGGAGGCAAGATTCTGCAATGGCATCGGTTTTGTTCAGCTTTAAACACACTGGCACCAGTGCAAGCCTCAAGTCCAGCAGAGGTATCATCAAGAGCAACGCACAGGCGCGGAAAGGAAGCTTAAGTAAATCGAGAATTTGTCAAGTTTCGCACTAACACTGGCCTGTTAATGCAGCTCCCGCAACTAGAATTAGCTGCTGTTCACTGAGCTTTGATAACAAGAAGCCAGCTGAGGCTCCAGTAAGTCGAAGCACAAGCTTGAGTGGAGATTTCTTCCTACAGGAGAACCAGAAAAAGAAGCAACAGCCATACCAAGGCATTCTCCACGTCCCTGCCGATCACGTCGAGGAGCTTGATCACAGAGAAACGTCACTGCTTGTCGCGGAAGTAAAGGGATGGCTCATGAAACTCGCGAGTGGCAAGGGGGAAATCAGTCCTTCGGCTTATGATACCGCCTGGGTGGCTCGAATCGGGTCTGAATCCGACTCCTCTCTTCCCGAGTTTCCGGAGGCCTTGGAGTGGATCATCAGCAGTCAACTTTCGGATGGATCATGGGGTTATGATCGTCACTTGCAACTCTATGACAGAGTGTTATCCACGCTCTCCTGCCTGGTCACGCTCAAGCTCTGGGACATCGGGCACAGCTGCATTACGCAAGGTGTGCTTCTCGTTCTTTTGCTCTGTTTACACCTTGGACTCTTTTTAATTCTTCACAGGCACGAAGTTTTTGCGTGAGAACATGATTAAGCTGAAGCAAGACGATGGAGATCTCTTGTCAGGTTTCGAGGTGACGTTCCCAATGATGCTCAAAGAAGCAAAGCAGCTGGGCCTTGATCTTCCGTATGACACAGAGTTCACAAGGTTGCTAGAGATTTCCACCAAGAAGAAATTGGCCAAGTGAGTTTTTCTGTGCGTAATATCTGCTTTGAAAACGTTTGGTGTTCATCCAGGATTCCCTTAGATAGGCTTCATTCGTCTCCCACGACGTTGCTATACTCCTTGGAGGGCCTTCAAGGCCTTGAGATGGACTGGCAAAAGATCCTTAAGCTTCAGTCCAGAGATGGATCCTTTTTGAGCTCGCCCTCGTCAACAGCATGTGTTTACTTGAAGACCAAGGACAGGAAGTCCTTGCAATACTTGCAAAAAGCTATGGAAGATCAAAATTATGCTGGTAAACTAGCTATCTTCTTCAAATCCTTTGTGTTAATCGGCTGTACTTCGCAGTTCCGTGTCATTACCCCATCGATCTTTTCGAAAGTTTATGGGTGGTCGACACTATTGAGCGCCTGGGCATTGACGTCTTCTTCAGAGATGAGATCAAAGCTGTCCTCAACTACGTGTATAGGTACAGCCTTTGAACATTTAATACTTCTGCAGCTCTTCTTTAAATGGTGGTCAGCTCTTGGACAAACGAAGGAATTGGATGGGGATCTACGTGCCTTGTCAAGGACATCGACGACACAGCAATGGCATTCCGTATCCTTCGGATGCATGGGTATAATGTATCTTCAGGTATAAATAGTTTTTGTAGTGGATTAATCTATGAGTTTGAATTACGTACAGATGCATTCAACCAGTTCTGGCTGCCTGGAGACAAGTTTTGCTGCTTTATTGGTGAAGTCTCTCATGGGGTCTCTGAAATGCTCAACTTGCATCGGGCTTCCCAGATTGATTTCCCGAATGAAGAGATTCTTACAAAGACTTTCAAGTACTCCGATGGTTATCTGCTTAATGTTGAGAGCTCTCACATGGATAAATGGGCAATGAAGAAGAACCTCATGGGAGAGGTCTGAGATTCATGAATAGCTGGGAAACTCTAATGTGTTTGTTGTCTCTACAGGTGGCATTCGAGCTAGCAAATCCATTTCATGACTGCTTGCCAAGAATTTACAATAATGCTTATATTAAGCACTATGGTGTGGATGATCCTTGGATTGGTAAAACTATTTACCGGTAAGTGACATTCATAGTTAAACCTCTAAAATTCTATAACTTTCTCTTACCTCTCTTTTGTTAAAGGTTGCCTCTAGTGAATAACAAAGTGCTTTTGGAGCTTGCAAATCGATATGCTCAACAGTGTCAATCATATCAACCTTCTGAGATGATAGAATTGGTCAAGTAGGCAAATAAATATTTCTTAGTCTTCTGATGTTCTAACTTAGTGTGTTTTTATTTTTTAGCTGGTGGCATTCATCAGGTTTTGAAAATATCCCATCTACTAGACTGAAAGCCAATATCAACATGATCCCCTATCTTTACTATCTTATTTGTTCAACTTTCCATGAGGAAGAATTTGGCCAGTTGAGAGTTTTTTTTATAAAGACTTGTTGCATAAACACATTATTTGATGATCTTTTGGACTACGCAACAAACATTAAAGAGCTTGATCATCTCGAAAATGTGATTGAAAGGTTGTATATATAAACTTTTACAAGTTATAGTAATGCTTGCTCTTTTGTTCTTCCAGGTGGGATATCTCTATGTCACAAGAACTTTCTCTAGAATATAAGATTCTCTTTCAAGAATTTTATACTATTGTTCTTGTCATGACTGAGGCAGCTTCCAAAATACATCAGAATCTATCTCCAGAATTCATTTACAAATACTTATTAGGAATTGTAAGTATTTTAAATCAGTTTTTTCTATGGCATGTTATTTACATTAATCTTCAGTGCATAAAAGTCATAAAATCTATCATTGCTGATGCTCGTTGGAAAATTCAAGGGTATATTCCAAGTTTTGAGGAGTACATGGAAAATGCTGAAGTTAGTGTCTCAAGTTGGGTCCACATACTTATGGGCATATTCTTTTGTGGTGAGCTTTTAACAGAAGAGTTATTAAATACTATTTATGATAGCAAACCTCTCAAGCTTGATCGTATCATCTCTAGGCTTTCCAATGATATGAAAACATATAAGGTTTGCTCTCTCTCTCTCTGAGAATAGTATTCTTAAGCACTAAAAATCTTTTATTTTTGCGTTTTAGATTGAGATGAAACTCGGACAACAAGCACAAGGAGTTTCTTGTTATATGAAAGATCATCCGGGTGCAACTGAGGCAGATGCATTAATATATTTGCAAAGCTTGCTTAATAAAACCAAAAAGGAACTCAATGAAAGTTACTTCATCAGTCATCAGAAAGATCTACCTAAAAACATCAAAAGGTTTAACTTTGAGATAGTGCGAATGATATTAATCACCTACAACGAAGTAAGGCAAGTAGATCTTTTTAAAAACCCAGACAAAGAACTTCAAGACATGATTGAATTTTCTTTAGAAACTTATAGAATATCAAATCAATAATAAGATCAAGCGAAGTGGATTTAAAAGCATTTCACTCAAGAGAGAAAAATTCCATCTTACTTAGAGTCATGCATTTTCTCTCTAAATCGCGCATGCTCCCTAGCATCACCAAGGACGACCTCCAATGCGTATCATAAATAAAACTGTCATAAGCTGCAATAGTTACATTCTCTTCCAACTTCTTATTTTCTGGCTGCTCTACAGGTTGTGGACAGCTTCAGTAAACTTGTGTGTTAATCATCCATCGCCTCTGCTGGAACAACTCATCCGTCAAACCAAACCAAACGCGAGCAAAACCTCACAAACCTCTCATATAAAAAAACTCTTACATTCCTTCGTCTCATCTCGTAGGCGAGTACGTCGAGGAGGGCGAGGTCGGGCTGGAACAAGCACAAGAAAAACCATTAACAAAGAAAAAGATCGAGAGAAGAAAAGAAAAAGAATCCTCGTAACTTACCTGTAGCTTGGGCTCGCGGAGCTATACTTGAGACTGCTGGGACTGTAAGTGTGAGACGAGGGACTGTATGCCGGCGACGTCGGACTATAAGCAGGCGAAGTCGGGCTGTAGGAAGGAGAAGTCGGGCTGTAAGAAGGCGACGTCGGGCTGTAAGACGGAGAAGTCGGGCTGTAAGCCGGTGACGTCGGGCTGTAAGACGGAGACGTGGGGCTGTAGCTCGGAGAGGTCGGGCTGTAGCTCGGGGACGTCGGGCTATAGCTCGGAGACGTCGGACTGTAAGAAGGCGAAGTGGGAGAGTAGGATGGCGAGGTGGGGGAGTACGAGGGAGACGTCGGGCTGTAGGACGGCGAGGTGGGAGAGTACGAGGGAGAGGTGGGACTGTAGGACGGAGAAGTGGGAGAATAAGATGGCGAAGTCGGAGAATAGGAAGGAGACGTCGGAGAGTAAGATGGCGAGGTTGGAGAGTACGATGGAGAGGTCGGGGAGTAGGACGGCGAAGTTGGAGAGTACGATGGAGAGGTCGGAGAGTAGGACGGAGAAGTGGGACTGTAGCTCGGCGACGTCGGGCTGTAAGATGGACTCGTTGGAGAGTACGCGGGCGATGCCGGGCTGTAGCCTGGAGAGCTCGGGCTGTACGCCGGAGAGGCCGGACTGTAAGCTGGCGATGATGGACTGTAAGTCGGCGACGA
>NW_003314301.1:390241-513839 GCF_000143415.4 Selaginella moellendorffii | reverse complement strand
AGAATGTGATGCCACCAACATATGGCGAGAACTGTGCGTCCGTGATTGGCGAGGCTCGCAAGTTGGGACTCAGCAGATAGCTCGGGGACATCATCCCTTCGTGGTGCGGAGTTCCAGTCACGCCCCCCAGGCCAAAGTCGGCCGTCTCCATGTAGCTCGGGAGCTGCAGCTCGATCGCGTGCTCCAGCATCTTGTCGTTGAGCAGCAGCCCGAAGTCGCCCGTCCCGATGGGAGCTAGCTGCCCGAGCATGATGTTTTCGGTGACGCCCCTGAGATGGTCCGCCTCAGCAAACACCGCCGCGTCCAGGAGGATGTCCACCGTCTCTTCGAACGAGCAGCGCATCATCGGGCCGGTGTCGTTGCGGTTGATACCGTGGCGAGTGATCGCCATGAGGTGGCCCCGGTAAGTCATGACGTCGCACAGGATGGCCAGGTGCCTGTAGTTGACGTAGGAGCCGTCGAAGGATATGACTTCCCTGAGCTCCTTGAGGAGAGCTTGCCTGACGGCCTCGATGCCCAGCACCTCAATGACTTCGATCAGATGGTTGCTGACCGTCCTCGTCGCGTCCACGTCTTCGTTGCACATAACAGCCAGCATGTTGACGCCCTCGGTGTCGAGCATCCACTCGGTCTCGGCCTTGAAGCCCTCATGCTCGTCAAACCTCTGCCTTTTGTGCTCCCTGATAAACACCTTGTGGATGTCAGGGATCCCTCGCAACGCCATCTCCGTGAGCATGTTGCTCTCGATCTTCTTCAGGAAGACGTCGTCGTCCGACTGGTCTACTTCGCCACCCTTGCTGACGTCGTCATTCATGATCCGGACCCGCAGGATCAGCTTCTCTGCGTTGTCGTCGTTGAAGATGCACGTCAAGTCGTCCACAAACTCGAGGTTGATCTTCTCGGCGATGTCTGCCATGCTGAGTTTCTTGTCAACCATCATCTCGCGATTGAGCTCAATACGCAGTAGCCAGGGAGAGATCTTGTCCGGAGTGACATCTTCGTCTGGCATCTCGTAGTAAGACTTGACAAACTCCACGTCCTCCTCAATGATGGTGCTCATCGGATCTGGATCATACCAAATCTCCGTCGCCTGCGTGACACTTCTCAGCGTCGTGTACTCGAGCGCGCACTGCACATTCTTGGCCCTCTCCTTCTCCTTGCTTACTTCAGGCTTCAAGTGAACATACAGCGACGGCGTCTTGATCTTCTTGGCCACGTTAATAATCTCCCTCAGCCGGGGAACACCGAGAGTGACGTTCTTCGCACTGACACCAGCATAGTGGAAAGTATTCAGCGTCATCTGTGTAGCCGGCTCGCCGATGGATTGAGCAGCCACGCACCCGATCATCTCCCCGGGTGCCACCAGTGACTGCAAGAACCGCGTCTCGATCTCTCCAATGACCCACTCAAAGGCCTCCTTCGTCAACCTGTACTCCTTGAGAACACGCTTGCTGGCAAACGTGCTACGAAGTAGACAGTTGAAGAACAAGGTGGCATTCTTCTGAGCTTCGATACTGATCGGGTCGTCACCAGGCACCACCAGTAGCTTCTCCTGCAGCTTGTCCACTGCTTCCACAATCTCCATAGGATGCATGTCCGATGGCTTCTTCATTTCAATCTTGAAAATCTTCTGCGCGTTCCAAATGAGACGCTTCAGATTGACCGGCAAGGGCCACTGCGGGTCGCCAGAAGTCGCAATCTCCAGACCGAGTTGCTTGCGATCGGCTTCAAGCTTCTGGACCTCGGCATCAAACACGTTGCGAATCTCCTGGATGGTCTTAATATCTTCTGCACAGTCGCTGGCCATGTAGTCCGGATTCCAGTTCTCGTTATCCACCTCGAACTTGTAAGTCATATCAAAATCCTTCTTCTTCATTTTGATGGAGTCGAGACGCTGTGATTCAATCCAAACTGCGTCCATGCCATCTTCTCCGTATAAGAACTGTATAACGTCCCCCAGCGAATTCCGAACTGTGCCATCGTATTTCACCATCACGTCTTCCATTGCCTTCACTAGACGTCTTTGGATGTAACCTGTCTCCGAAGTCTTCACTGCTGTATCGATAAGACCCTCTCGACCTCCCATGGCGTGAAAGTAGAACTCCTGCGGTGTGAGACCCCGTAGATAAGAATTTTCGACGAACCCCCTACTCTCGGGGCCGTAGTCATCCTTTGTAAAATGCGGGAGCGTTCTGTCGATGAAACCGAACGGAATTCGTTTCCCTTCAACGTTCTGCTGTCCCACACAAGCAATCATCTGGGATATGTTGATGAACGAGCCCTTCGATCCAGCGGTCACCATAGCTTTTACGTTGTTGCTCTCAGACAAGCTTTTCTGAGCACTGCTTCCGGCTTCATCACGAGCTCTGTTAAGGACCTGCATAATTATAGGTTAGTACGAGAAGAATAAAAAAGGAGGAGAAAATTCACCTGATTGACTCTGTTTTCAAAAGACTCCATCATTGTTCGACCGGGCTGAGACTCTAGCTGCTTCTCTTGCGCCATTTTAATCAGGTCTTTCACTTCGTTCTTGGCCTTAAAGATAGTCTCATTAATCTTCTCCATGGTTGCAGAGTCAGCAATTGTGTCTCCAATACCAATGCTGAAACCGTGTTGCAGCAACCAATAATTGACAAGCCACTGTGTATGACCCAAAAATTTGCGAGCAGCATCAGGCCCGACTTCCTCCCTGAAATGTATAAAGTTAACGTGAAACTCCGAGACAGAAAGAAAGGCTTACCATATGACGTGAATCAAACTACCAGACGATGTTCCTAATGTCTTTTTACAGAGTGTGCCAGTCAGGAGTTCGCCCTTCTCGATGCGCACCATCGTGTCACCAGGAGAATTATCGCCCGTTTCACTGTCATTATGCCAGGCAGCAGTTCGCACCATATTGATTTGCTTGGGAATAATCAGACTAAAAATCTGCTTTCCAGTCCATATTGGCCTTGGTTTGACAATTGCTGGAGTCGGCACTTTCCCATCAAAATCTTCCCACCACATCAGGATGTTCATGAAAACGTCCTGCAGACAGAAGATATCAATGCCAGGCTTCAGACAGCAAGACAACAAAATTACCTTTTCAATAAAAGTATCCCTCTTGGTTACTTTTCGACACCCAAGAAGTGTGTCCTGGACGATTCCAATAACGGGTCTGTTCGACTGCGGAGACACTATACACTTGGGAACGATCATGAGCTCTGAGACCTCAGCCCTGGTTTCGAAAGACTGAGGCACATGCATGTTCATCTCGTCCCCATCAAAATCAGCATTGTATGGACTCGTCACGGAGAGATTAAGCCGAAACGTCGAGTAAGGCATTATCCGTATTCGGTGTCCCATGATTGACATTTTATGCAGACTTGGCTGCCGGTTAAAGAGCACAAAATCGCCGTCGCATAAGTGTCTCTCAACCTACATTAACAAGAAAAATAAGAGACTGCAGCGACAAAAAATCCATTACCTTGTAGCCAAGTTCCAAGTGCCGATCACTGCTCTTTTTGAGATACCTTAGATCCAGACGCTGACCATCTTCTCTAATGATATACTTTGCACCTGTTTTGCCAGGGGGTGGATGCGGCCCATATTCCACCAGCTCTTTCAATCTGGTTCATAAAAGGAAAAGGTCAGAGATAAACACAATGAAAGAATTGCTCACCGTTCGAGGTTATATGGAGTCACAGTTTCTGGATAAGTCAAGTTCAACGCAATACTCCATGGCACTCCTAGCTCGTCAATATTGATATTCGGATCCGGGGTGATAACTGTTCGAGCAGAAAAATCAACACGCTTGCCCATCAGGTTCCCACGAATCCGTCCCTCTTTAGCCTTTAGGCGTTGGCAGATGGATTTGATGGGTCTACCAGAGCGTTGTGTTGCCTGCACATTCTGATTAAGTAACACGCAAGCCAAACATTTCATGTACCCTTGGCTGGCCAGGAAGATCATTATCGAAATATGTTGCAATATGAAATTGCAAGAGCTGGGTGAACTCATTGATAATATGTGTCGGCGCACCATTCTGCTCCTGCCGCTTCAGGTTGTTATTGTGCCGAATTATCATGGCAAGTTGGTGAGTTAAGTCGTCCTAAAAAAGAACAAAACAGCAGAAATAAAATGTAAGAAACGCAAACTTGATCAAGAAAAAAGTAAACTTACTTCACTGCGGGCCGAGCTGTCCATCATCACAGAAGGCCTCACGGGTGGAGGTGGAATGGGCAAAACTTGTAAAATCATCCAGTCTGGACGAGCAAACTGAGGATCAAGACCGAGTATGCGGCATTCCTCGTCACTTATCCTCTTTAGTATACCCAGAACCTGCACGAAGAGAACGTTGGAACCATCACTTAACAAAGAAGTGTCTCACCCTTTCAGCAGTAAGTTGCTGTTTTCTTTCGACAGGCTCTGGCAAATACTGATCCTGGTCGTCGCCTTTCTTTTTTGGAACCTTGAACTCGGCAATAATCTTCATCCCATCAATGGTGATTTTCGGCTGCTGAGCTCCACAACCTCCGTGGCCTTTCTGCTCGCCCTCTTGATCATCTTGTTCGCCATCCATATCGTTGTTGTTTCCCTCGCATTTCTGCTTGTTCTTACAGCACTCCAAGACCTTTTTGAGCCTCTGCTTGGGATTCTTCGCCTTTTTCGCGAGCTTGAACTTGTGATCGTTCTGCCAACACACCAAACCAAAGATAAAGCAAAGTAGCAGCGTTTCGCGACAAACCTCGAGCGCTAGGATATGCGAGCAGTTGTAGCACACACAGCGGAGGAGGGCCAGCACTGTCTTCAGGAATCCGATGTGAAACATGGGCTTGGCCAGCTCTAAATGCCCAAAATGCCCAGGACACTCAGCCATACTCCCGCCACAAGTCTCACACTTGGTTTGTCGGTCAATCGTTCCCAGTCTCGGGTCGCTGAGGCCGCCAGATTTTGGCTTACCCCTGTCGTAAGTCTCGCTCGACTCGATCTTACAGACGGACATTTGCCGCTGCAAGAACACCACAAGCACGGATTAGTCTCAGAAATTTTCCCCCCTTTTACAAA
Organism: Selaginella moellendorffii; assembly: GCF_000143415.4. NCBI lineage: Eukaryota > Viridiplantae > Streptophyta > Lycopodiopsida > Selaginellales > Selaginellaceae > Selaginella > Selaginella moellendorffii. The sequence continues at coordinate 508,793 of NW_003314301.1, read as the reverse complement.
GGCGAGGAGAATCCATACAATTTCGTCAGGGCTCATCAGCCCAAACTGGACGCGCTTGACCCGCGCCAGCTCCGCCGGAGAGTAAGGGAACCGGAGATCCATGACGATGGCGCTGGGCGCTAGGCGCTTGATCAAACCCTAGGCGCTGCAAACCCCTAGGGCTTGAAGAGTGTGATTTCGTGTGCAAAAAGAAAATTTATACAATGCCCTTAGAATATCCAATTCCACGACACAGCATATTCTCTAAACTCTTCCTGGAGCCCTAACAAAAGCCCTATTCTCTTCTCGTCGAAAATGGTGGAGAGCACTGCTGCTCATGCGGCAGCGCCAGATGCTACTCCAGCGCCAGCGCCAGATACTACTCCAGCGCCAGGGCCTCCTCCAGGTAATCGAAATTTCTGCCGAATCCATGCCTGCATTACTCCAGATCGATCGTTTTGCTCACGGTTTTTCGTCAAGGTCCCAGCGCCTTGGAGAAGCGAGTGGCTGATCTCTCCGGTAAGCGATGACCTTGATTCCCATTGGTTTTTCACTTCTTCTCAAGCATTGCTTCTCCTTTCCCTGCGATCTCTCCTCATAGCTTGCATACTCTTTGTTTGAATTTCTTTTTTCTGTGAAGGTCCTTCCATGGCCTTGGAGGAGCGAGCAGCACAAATAGCTGCGAGCGTCAGTGGTATGAAGAAAAGAGATGGACAAAGAGAAAAATTCTAGCTAATTGCTGCTAGTTCTTCTATGTTACAGTACGTAGGCGAGCTCCAGCTCCTCCAAGACCTCTCGACTTTGCCAGACTCGAGAACAGCAAATTCGGCCTCAAGGGAGTTTTCGCCGGTTTCTTTTTCGTCAATCTAGCAGTGATTGGTAAACGCTTCCTCTTTGTTCAAGTCTGAGAGTTCTTTGGTGTGTTGCTCAGGTGGTCTTCTCATGGCTGATAGACGATACAAGTTCTCGCCTTTTCACCCCGAAAACAAGTGGGAATCCTCCACTGCTACAAAGAGACGATTCAGGGAACTGGCCGTCGACAAGGAACGAGCCCTTGTAGAAGAAGAAAGAGCTCGAAATCGCCAGTTGTAAGTAAGAAAATTCTTTTCCTTCTTTGGCTTGAAGATATACAAAGTTCCTAGTTCCCAACTTGCTTGCAAGGATCAAAAGTGAAGGAAAGCACATTCTCTCTGGGTATTATTCTACACCGGGACTACCCCTGTTGAGAAAGAGAGGAGAGAATGAGAAAACAATGAGGAATAATTTGCTGTGCTATTTTGGTTTTTTACTCATTTATTTTTCCACACTATTATTATTGACTACAAATTGCCCAGCAAAAAGCTGGCAAGTTGAGAAGGTGAAGTTCTCAAAAAAATTTAAATCTGAGCCAAAAGACAAATACATTGGCCAAGAGTTTTATGACAGCTTGAAGCATAGCTCTAGTTCTCCTCCAGTGTTTTATATAAAAGAATTGTAATTGTAGAAAGAGACATAAAGAATTTCTCACTGGGAACTATTAGTGACTATGGCTAGGACAACATCAATCCCACAGCCAACCTAGAGTTGTTTACATAAAATCAAGAGTTCAAAGTCATCCACTGCCAATAAAATGAATGCCTGCAATTGCACTCGCCCAACCATGGCAGTATGGCTACCATTGTGAGAGCCAACTTCTCGCATGTTGAAACCCAGCACAAAACCTGAAAATAAAATTTCCTTTGCAAGAACGAAAAGATATTACCTATTCCTAGCTGGGGCATCCTACAAAGATTGAGCAGAAAATTCTTATGCAGCATATGACAGATCCAAGCAAACTCTCCAATTCTATAAGCACCAGCCATAGCAATCCATTGTTAATCTAGCCCTAAAGAAAAATAGGATGGATAAGACCCTACACATAGCATATGCATGAGCCAAGCTCTATATATCCAACATTGCAAAGGACGATCACTTAACATACCCATCCATAAACTCTATGCTTGAGCAATGCAAGCTCTTGGGCCTCCATCTCTAGCACCTGGCATTGCTTCTTCTTCTGCAAACTTTGAGGCTAAGGAGTCATAGTAAAGAAGAGAAACCTGGAGTGAGTGAAACTTTGGTGTCAAGGAGGAGTTGTGATAAAGAAAATTTCCTTAGCTACAAAGGCAAAGTAGGAGGGGCTGCAGTAAAAGGAGAGTTTTTCCCTCCTTAGCTACAACTTCTTAGTATTGCCCAGCAAATTGGATGAGTAAAAAAATTAGTAATTTTACACAATTTTTTTCCTTATATATATATATATATATATATATATATATATATATATATATATATATATAGACACACACACACACACAATAGCATAGACTATATATTTAAAACACTGATATCCTAAAGTGTAAAAAAAGAATTACTAAGTAAATACTATTGATAAAGATATTATATGCAGTATTACTTAGGAATATGGATATATTTAGAATACTAAGATTTTAAGAAACTTATTACTCAACCCAGAAAAAATTAAAATTAAAATTGCTAAGAATGAGTTATTTATAGCTATATGAATAAATATTTTTAGTAATCTTTCAGAGAAAAACAATAAAATAATAATTACCAAAAATAAATTTTATTAATTAAATGTTACATGTAAAGTATGTTTTTATTTGGGATGTAAACAAATTTAGAATCCTAAAACGATCAGAAAACTAATATATTACTACGCAGACTCATAGAAATGTAAAGAAGAACTACTAAGATTAATTATCATTAATTTAGGGAAGCATTATTTAATTATTATGTGTTTACTTGGGATATGAATAAATATATAACTAAGATTTAAGAACATTAATATAATACTCAGACCCAAACATAACCTAAAATTAAAAAATTGTACATAACCCTTAAACTCAGAATTACTTTGCCATGTCTATTTCTTAGAATATAGAACAATAAAATTTTAAGAACACTAATCTACTACCCAGACCCAAGTAAAACTAAGAAAAGAAATACAAAATGTAATTGTTATTAATATTTAAACTATAAATTCAAAACCTGATATTCTATGTTTATAAGATTTATAAAGGTGTTCAATGTGTTTGTATTAAGAATAAGCTAACCCACACCTTAAGCATGTTGTAATTGCCCAATCAATACATCAGTACAACTTAGGGGTGACTCTATCTATCAACTAAACATATATAGAAAGAAGAAAATTGTAAGATAGGGCAAGTGCCATCTTAATTATACTAACTGATTGAGCCAAATTTAAGTCAAAATGAATTTTAATCATAGTATCCAAGCTAGGAAACAATATTCTTGGCCCAATGGTTTTGCCACTTAAGCAACATCTCCTATAGAACCACCAGCAGACTTAACAACCATGCCCTACAGGAACCTCAAGAGCTATTGTTCTTGTGCCCACACAATCCTTTGCAAGAGTTTTCCAGGAGCCAAAAATAATTGATAAGCAATGCAGGAGGGCCATAGACCCATAGCAGGCAACATTTTTTGTCGCCTATTGTCTATGGCTTATGCCCCAACAATTCTCTACCCCAGCACCCAGCCTCTACCGACAACCGGAGGAAGGTGGAACAGTGAAAGAGTTTGTGCTTCCCCCAACTTTGATCAACCACGGTGGACTTGACACTCTCAACCTTCTACTACTGGAACTCTTGCATGAGCAAGCAAAAGCAGTGGGAGATATAATCCTGGATCCACAATCCAGGTGGCTTGTCCTTCTCCTAAAGCTTGGTTCTGTAGTGCATAGAGAGGCAACAACATAGCCCAGCAGTGCAAAGCAAGCAATACAAGAGCCCATTAAACAGGCACACTAAGAAAATGAAACTTTGGTAAGAAAGCAAGAAGCAAGGAAGAAAACTCAAGAGCTTACATCTTAGATTGTTATCCATAGTCTTGGCCAAGTGTCCAAAGGTTATGCAAGGAGTGATTAGTTACATAACTTGATCCATGACCCCATTGCAATCTGTAAGGCCAAGGAAAATGCAGATGCGTCAATAGATAATAAACACGCCATTTACATGCATTCTTTATGGTCATAAAGTATCATAAAAATCAAATCAAGAAAAGAATGAAAACAGTAAGAAAAGATGTAGTGCATGTGATTTTTACCCTTTATTCTATAGTGATTTACTATAGAATAACCATGAAGTGAAACCCTCCATGTGCCATGTGTCACATGCCATGTGTCCAAAGGACAGTGGTGCAGAACTTGAGTTTTAGGGCCTTGAGCCACTGAATGAAGGAACATAGCTAAACTCCCAAATATAGAGCTAAAGAGCAATGGAATCGGACCACGAAGCAACTCTAGAGTACAACTTAAGTAGTGAAGGGATAGGAGTACGGAGCAACTTGGAACAATCCTAGAGCATCCAGTATGCAAAATGGAGCCAAATAGAGTTTAGCGGTATTTTAGCATATCAGTGGTCTAACGCGAAGATATGGGTATTCTACCAACTAACATGGTATGGAGCTTGGGTTTAAACCCAAGATGGACGTAGAATAAAGACAGGCATAAGTGGGAGTTAGACTATGCCTCAAGTTAGTTAACTAACCTACCCACTACTTACTATATATTTGGAACCCCCTATAGCCCCCCCTTTTGAGGAACACACGCTTTGGGCTTTCACCCCAAGCCTCCCTTAATATCAGGAATTAGTCTTTAGGACAAGCTTGATACTTACTAAATATGGAATGTCCTTAGATTGCGAATTTGGACACGGAACGACCATTGTGTTCAGGATAATCTTTACATTTCGTAAATATGCCAAATGAACAAATTTAGACACTTTCTATAAATAACATTTATGACCGAAATGAGACTAACATAAAGGGTATGATAGCAAGGGTGTTTGGCAGACACGGTAAGCTATCATCTAGCAATATTGAGGGACAAGTCTCAATACGCAAGGTTCTTGTTACTAGCCAGTGCAAGACATGATGAGACGGGAACTCCTTACCAGGATAAGTATGCTTAGCTAATAACACATAGAAATTCCGTCTTTATACTCGTTCAGTCTAACTACACTTGAAATGCCTAGTTAATTCCATTAGCATAAGAGGGACTGATAAAAGGTTTAGCAATATTGACCTCTTGCCGTTGTGGCAGTAAAGAAAGAATATTTGAAAAGACTAGCCGACAGATAACTTTCAATACTCGAAGTCATATTCTCAACACTCTTCCCCCCTTAGGGAAGATTGATGTCCTTGTTGAGGTGTACTCTAGTCTAGACCACCACCAAGGAAACAACTCCAGAAAAAGTTCACGAGGATCACACTATGTGAGAAATGCACAAACTTAAATGAGTTAGGGTAACCTTTTTGTCTAATGCGGATGTGTTACCAATTCAGACATCTTTCGGCCATTGCTAATAAGGAAATAACCAATGGAGTTAGCCACCCTTGCTACTCTGGGTATCACCCAGCTTACAAAGTGTGATACACCCCTACCCATAGGTGGCATAGAGAGAGAAGCCAGAAGCCCCAACCCTCATGAGCAAAGAAACCAAACCTGTTGATAAGGTTTAGATAGACTACTATAAACAGGCAGTTAGAGTTATTTATACGGTCACACCCTTTTGAATGAAATAAGGAATATCGATAAAGAGGTAGGTGATGTGACCAGTCGACAATAGCTACCTCATGACTAAAAATTTCACCATGCACATGACGTGCCGAAGCCAGTCTACTTATACTGGCCCAAACTTAAAGATCTATAGATGGACAATATCAAAGTCATAAATAATGATATCTTAAATACTTAATTATCAATAAATAAAGCTTAGTTTAGAACACGAAAGTATTCCAAGTAAGTTATCATCCAATAAACAAGTATTAAAGTACAAAAACCACCAAGATCACTAGAGTTGGAAAACATAGGATTAACCATCCAATAATATTCAATAGCCCATGTATCATCAAGAAAGCTTAATGATAAGACTATGCTATCAATATTATAGATAGCATGCTAAACAACTTATGAAAGATAACTCAAAGAACACAAAGTATCATCGACTGGCAAGTAAAATGCTTACGAATGTATTACCTGAAGAAAATAACATCCGAATCTATCAAAGCTAACTCAAGCAACAATCAACAGAACATAATGAATGTGGTAAGACTAACAAACACTCATTCATGCTAATTATTGCGCTAGTTAAGTTGAATAGATCTTGGTCAATAATACTAAGGAACCAAAGTTGCTCAAGCAAGCATTAGCAACATACTATTGATATCTCAAACCCAAGAAACAAATCCAGAGCAAACCACAAATAACATATAATAATGTAAAAAGCCATAAATCATCAAAGAAAATAACTAACTATCATGTAAAATCATTAATCATCCCATCAATGAAGAGATGCATAATTATCATCGAAGAAAGAATCCACCATCCTGAAGAATGGCAAATCATTCTAGATTAACAATAACCAAGCAAAACCTTTTGACAAGAATAATCAACTATCCTAGATAATAGTTAATCATCACCAATGATTACTATATGCAAATACTAACTTCAATATCGAAGCCAATGAGCTAAAAATGCCTTCCTCAACAACTTCTAACAAATGGAATAATAAGCATAAAATTCAAAGAATCAAAAGTTCGAAAAAGTCCATAGCTAAGTCTTACATAACAATGATCACGAGTCTCACATAAACTAACTTTAATGCTAAAGAAGAAATCATGGTACAACCATTAATATCCTCTTTAACACATCCATAAGCTAAACTTAATAATGCTAAAGTTAATGAAAAATATGTCTGCATCAATCCAAAAACTAAGCATATTGAAGCTATACTCAACAAGTGATCAGTAAACAATCCTCCATGAATCTATCTATAACAAGACGTAAATTCATTTCATAATAAGCACAAGAAGAATTATCAATGATTGATATATCTTAACTCAAATTCAACAAGGATTCAATCATTCCAATATCGATCACTAACTCTTCCTCTCATAGAGTTAGTATAGTCCATGACTGAATCACTTTTTAAGGAAAAGCTCAAAACTCAACCTTGACTAAGCAATCTTGTCTAGAACACAACAAACTCAACTTGCCACTCAGTTCATTTAAATGTCAATACAGTTGCTAACAAGCAAATGCACGAATGCCAATAACACAAAGCTATAACTAAATCATCAACACTATTTTCATCAAGACTAATGAAATTTAATATCAACCTTAAGGAGAGACATCTTATTTCACTTGAATCTCAATATTAACAATGTTAACGACAAAGTATCACTCAATGCCATCAATATCAAAACAAAGCTAAAAGAAAGCAAAAGTGAATCACCACTCAAAATTCTCTAACAACCAAGCTAACCAAAGTCGAAAATACCTTAGTCAGTATTTGATACCAATCCTCCAATAATACTCAAGTACAGATAACACATCATTAAGGAGTGATTCATCACATCCAAGACTCAATAAAATCCAACACTACAGACTAAATATAACTAAATGATATTAACAAAGGTAGAGTCGACATACCAACATGGAAAACCCATGTAAGTTTAATGACACAATCCTCCTGTGAGACACAAAATCCCTAGGCCCCAAAGTGGAGCCGGAAGGGCGCCATGTGGTAGTGGCCGAAGCGAAAGCCAAACGAGCGTAACATGTTTGGACTAAAAGCTCCAACTTGAAAGGTCGAGAACGGGAGTGGAACTCCCAACAAAGTGCTCAAGGAGCGAGCACGAAGCGAGCAATAAGCAAGGCTCCAAAAAGGGACCCAAAAAGGACCAACACATGACACGCGGAAGTGTCCGAGATGGACCCGAAGTGGAGTCCGATATGGAGTCTGAGATGGAGTCCGAGATGGAGTCCGAGATGGAGTCCGATATGGAGTCCGAGATGGAGTCCGAGATGGACCGAGATGGAGTCTGAGATGGACCCGAGATGGAGTCCGAGATGGACCCGAGATGGAGTCCGAGATGGACCCGAGATGGAGTTCGAGATGGACCCAAGATGGACCCGAGATGGACCCGAGATGGAGTCCGAGATGGACCCGAGATGGAGTCCGAGATGGACCCGAGATGGAGTCCGAGATGGACCCGAGATGGAGTCTGAGATGGACCCGAGATGGAGTCCGAGATGGACCCGAGATGGAGTCCAAGAGGGACCCGAGATGGAGTCCAAAGTCGAGACTGAGACCGGGACCAAGACCGGGACCGAGACCGAGACCGAGATCGGGACTGAGACCAAGACCGAGGCCGAGGCTGAGACCGAGCCCGAGTCCGAGTCCGAGTCCAAGTCCGATTCCGAGTCCGAGTCTGATTCCGAGTCCGAGTTCGAGTCTGAGTCCGAGTTCGAGTCTGAGAGGGTGAAAGCCCAAAGCGTTCGTCTCCCAGACCCTGGGGGGTTTGGTGAGCTCCAAAAGTATAGTAGGGGGAGGACTGTAGTGGAGCCAGTTTGGCCAGGAAAGGCCAGTTTGGCCCAGGAAGGCCGGACCCAGTGTTGGGTGATGAGCTGCCCACTGGGAAGTCCAAGACTAGAGTGAACATGGACCGACAAGCGGGGTAGCTTGGTGAAGTGTTCAAGAGCCGGCTCTAGTTCCCCCGGGAGATCGACTGGCCGATGCTCCCAGTCCAAGTGTGGGTGGCACTACCTACTTGGATACCAGGCGTGGCTCAATGGAACCTCGCTCTAAGCCCATGGCTAGAGCACCCAAGGGCGGAAGGCAGGGAGAGTACCCGGGTGGCTCGCGTAAGGCCACGGTGTTCCGAAATGTTGTCCCAAAGGCCCAGACTGTGGAAAGGAAGAGGAGTAGTCCTCTGGGGCAGTGACCAAGGATGCAGTCGTGTGGTGAGGAAGTCCTAGAGGACCGTGGGACTTAGTGGTCAGGCCTGTAGGCCTCGATCCAGTGGCAGTGTTGGCAAACACGGCCAAGGGCAGAAAGGGACTTAGTGGGGACTGACAGAGGGATATTGGGGAAGGCTATTCCCCTTGTCAATGGGCATCCTAAGGATGCTAAGGAGTGGATCTGAGATGACCACTCACGGATGGTTTGCCTAGTCTTGGAGAGCCAAGACTGTGATGCAAGTGGTATTGGACTACCAGTGTGGCAAAGGTGATTGGGCATGGCCTTAGCGTAACAAGCTGCCATGTCAGTGGTACCTTTGAGTGTCGGTCATGGGATCGGACACGTGGAGCACTTGGACCAAGTGCAAATGTTGAGTGGCATGGATGCCATTCTCGGGGCTAGCAAGTCCCAAGTCCTGAATTGGACTTATGGAGGTTGTGAATGAGACTCCTCCAAGTGGTTGGAGGTGTGGTTAAGTGACTAAAGTAGAATGGAAAATTTAGTCGCTTACAACTTGGTATTAGAGCTGTTCCTTAGTCCGACTTTTATTGGTGCTCAAGTATATCACCACTAGTGTTGGCAACGGAAGGTTCGAGGAGTGGGCCTATCCTTGAAGAGTAGCAGGTCGGGAAGACATGGCTCTCCATTATAGTTCATGTGTGAACTTGTAGACAAGGTGGTGGATAGAAAAGGGCTAATAATGGAACGACTTTGGGATCTTGGGAACAGTGCAAAGTTTTCCTCATTTAGTTGAGGTGGTGATCCAGATGAGCGTTTGACTCAGCAAATTGACTAATGTAGTTGTGGTAAAAAGCTCTATTTCGTTAAAGTGGGAATTGTTATTATCTCACTTGTAAAATAAGGTTTCCAAACCTTTATATAGTATATAAATATAACAAAATTCAACTGCATTGAGGCACATGCCATTTTATTTTAAACAAAGAAATGTCTACTCAATCACTTCTCCTCCCCCTGCCACTGCTTCACCTCTCTCTTCTCTTTGTCATTGTTATCCAATTTCTTTCCATCCTTTTAATATTGGCTCAGTTGCTCTGAGTCTAGGTGGAGCCCAAGTCCCCATTCAATCTTTACTTTCCCCTTATTAATAAATCAACTTCGTAGACTTCCAATAACATGCTGTAACACTTCTAGTATAATGCAAATCCTCTCAAAGAATTGTCTTTTAATATTAATACAATGGCATGGAACCCCATGCTCATCTCCACGGGAAACAATGCTCTTCCACCTTTGATCCTCATCCGAATTCACGTATACCCGGTAAGGTTCTCGATAGGCCTCTACTGTGGGGTCGAGCTGTTTTTGAAGCCGGCAGTCGACATCCCTCTTAATGAAATTTGGATACTGATCCAACTTCTCAGCTTTACTTTTCGTGGCATCCCGCAGCAGATCGATGAACTTGGGGGCCCCCTTCACATACTCGTCGATGTCTTCATTTGACAACTCCAGCTCTTCCATCATCTCTTGCGTGGTGTTGATGCTGACCCTCTCCACAGCCACTTGCTCGAAGATCCAATCCTTCAATAGCGCACGAGCTCTCAGAGTCGTGCACAAGTCCTCGTATGTCACAATATGGTCGGGAGTCATTTTGGTCTTGTTGAAGACTACCTCACCACGTAGAAGAGCATTAGCCACTGTCAGAAGGTCGTCGTCGTCTAGAGACCGCGAGAAACGCAAGGCGTTGAGCTTCAAATCATTGGGCTTCCGGCCGTCCTCCACACCCATTGAGTTTAGCAACTCCCCGTCATGGTACCTCCTCAGCACATCTACCCATTTGTCAAAAACAACTTTTGTCGCGAGTAGAATGTTATGGATGCTGAGTGTGTCATTGACCCCCAGTGTTTTCGAGAGAAGACTCGAGAATTCCTGCAATGGAAATGGCGTGAGGCCACATGCTATGCCACATGCAACGAGGCTTATCTGCCAGGCGCTAGTTGCTAGTGCACGTCCTTGTCCTGGTTTTTGTAGCTTCTTCAGTTGAACCTACAGCTTCCGTGTTCGTGCCAATGTCTCGTGCAGACCCGATTTGTAGCACATTTCTTGCTTGACATTCTGCGCATGGGAGATGTATATGATAGATCGGAGGGGCGAGTTGCCTTTTATCAGGCGGACAACTCTTGTCTTGAAGACTTTCTTCACCTCCTCGCCCACCATAATATCCACAACTACCTCTTGCATCGCCAAGCTAGAATGCTGCCCGGAGACGGCATAGAACCGGATGTTCTGATCGTCCAACACCTTCCTATTGATCAAGTCTGGAAACCTTGTCTCGCCCTTCATTGTTCAGTAGTACGGGATCATGTCTGCGATGTCGGGTGTTACTGGACTTGCCAGCATCTTCTACTTCAGTTTCTCCACCCACTCATCAGATACTAGCCTGTGGTTGTATTTGCTTTGGATGTCGATACGGCTCACGTCGATTGTATATACTTTGTTGGAATAGTAACAAGTACTATTATCTGCGACAATTTTTGCTGCCTCTCCTTGCTCTTTCTGCTCTTTGCGGCTCTTCTTTTTGGTGGGTGTAGTGTTCGAACCCGAGGCAATGGCATCACCGAGTAGCTTCTTTTTTGGAGCAGGAGAGTCGGATGTCGGCTTGAGCTTGACCACCCTTTTCTGCTTCGGGGTAGTTTCCAGATCGACCCTTTTCCCCTTCGCTTCGCGAACTGGAGGCACTCTCAACGGCTCAATGTTGGAATATAGTTTTTGAACATCGCCGTAGGTGAGGTCCGTGGATTCCATGTGATCTTCATAGACCCGCAGCGTCTTTGAAATTGTGGGCCTCCTGGACAACCTCTCCCTAGCTCCCTCTAGGAATTCCTCATAGCCGCTGCCCCCCTCCGGGAAGCCGCTAGGATGTGCAAGGTGGATCTTGAAGGCGGACGCTGTCTCTACCACAAGTGCCAGTCCATATTCTTGCATGGAACTGCAAGGAGTGTCTGTCACTTGGATGAGGATCCCTATGCATTCTTTTCTCCCACCATCTGTGTTGTACAGCCTCAGATCCTCGCCTTCCATCCCGAAAGTCCAACTGGTGAGCTCTTCCCCCTTCTCTGCATCCACATTGACAGTGGCTGGAAGAAGAACGCAATTCCTCGCCTGTTCAGAAATGCACAACAATTAGAGCTGACAGATGAAAAGCTAATAGCTGGAAATAACGTGAGGCCACACGCCATTCACCACTGCATCAGATGTCTTGAGGCTGCATCCTAAGATGGCGTGAGGCTACACGCTATCTGTAACCAGACTGCACTCGAGAGCCCAATCGGTGCCTGCCAATGTTGCTACTGAATGGCATGTGGCCTCATACCATTTGAAGCCGAATGGAGGCGTGACAATCGAGGCCGGACTCGCTGGCAAATGTGCACTGTGTGTGCAGCGGATCGTAGCAGCAAGGCTACTCTGCCACTTACAGTTGGAGAGTGGCGCTGAAATCTCCCGGGATGCCAAATGGGCTGCGTGTGGGTGGCGGAGTGGGCGGCGGAGTTGGCGGCGAAGTTACAAACTGGGTGTGTCTTGAAGTGGACGCCGATGCACATGAGTGCGATGCGAGCGCAATGTGAGCGCGAGTGTGATGCAAGCGCGAGTGGACGCCAATGCACACGAGAAACCTGTAGAGAAGGTAGATGAGCGCGAATGTGAGCGTGATCGCGAGTGGGAGCGCGATGCAAGCGCGAGTGTGCGAGCGCGAGTACGAAGCAAAATGCAAAACCTAACCTCACACGCGCGAAATGTCACGCCACCATTAATTTCTGGATTGCCGCGCGCATGCATGCACGTGAAATCCAAAAGAAATCCGCAACGTCATCATTCCTCGGACTGCATAAAAGAAAGATCATGATTGGGATATCATTTAATACCCTCGCTATATTTATACCATGCATGATTGGATATTCCAAAGCATCTTGTATTTCCAAAAATGCCAGATGTTCAACTAAATAAAGAATGGTATACAATGTCCTTCTTGATGACCCTGCAAAGAAGCATCTCGATCGGACACCACATGAGACCACACGAGCCTTACAATGTTTCAGGGGCATTTGCCATAGATCCGACTGTTATTTTGCTCCAAGATTCTACAGTTTGGTGTGCATTGACCTTTCCATCGACACTACAAAGGGACATCACAATCAGATGCGAGATCACAAGAAACCAACTTCACTAACTCTGGTTTCACCAAGATCTACGTAAGGAGTTATGAAACGAAAGGACCCTTTCTATTGAAATGTGTTTATGGTCCTAGGGGCATTGTGACATATCAAAGGATTTTGCATCAAGTTCTGTATTTGCATGTTTATCAAGCTACTGAATTGCTAAACCCTAAACCCTCCCTAAATATGTGGCAAATGCTGTGTGAAGAAAGATGCCCTTTTTGGGCAAATGCTGTAAGAGGCAGATGCCGAGCAGATGTATCTCAAGCTAGTGAAGGGGACAAATGAAAGCTAGCTATAAACATGACGGGATGCAAATAGATTACTAGGCTGGTCCTGCGAAAATAAAAAACCATAATTGAAAATATTGAAAATGCAAAAAGAAAGGTTTATAATATTTTTGAATTTTAAGCAACAAAAGGAATGTAAGTAGGGCATGTGTTTGTAAGTTTAAAAATGCCTCAACCACTTAAATTCCCAAGTAAATAAAGCTGTTTCTATTTTTGGTACAGGTAAACTTTATAGTGTGTGGGCTCATGCAATTTTGAACCCAAAAATGCACCAAAAAATGCTCGACTAGCATTATTCTTTGAATGGCGTGTGGCCTTATATTGCCATAAATGGACGTACTTACACAGCATAATTATTCCTTTACACGGCGAATAATCTTGGCGCAGATTGCTGACATGGCATGGCAAAGTTTGAATCACTGACATGGCACAGCTGGATCGAGGCAAGGAAATGATGTGACAAAGTTCAACGTCTGACAGCAAAGTCTAGAAGCTACTTAGTTTGAAATTTGTCAGAGGAATTATAAGATCTAGTTTGTCAGAGGATTTGATGTGACGTTCAAGCGTGTGTTATTTTTGAATTCTCGAACTCATTCCTAGGTCTATCATTTTTGTGCGCCGTGTTCTTGGTTCCGCTGAGCGCAGTGAGCGCTGCTTGTGTAAGCGGCGTTGTGAGCTGTGGTTTATGCGTGTACGAGCGGTTGCGGCATTGCGAGCGCCATTGCAAGCGGCAGTTTATGCGAGTGGCAGTTTGTGCGAGCGGCGCTACGAGCAGTTGCGGTGGTGCGAGCGGCGCTATGGTACCACTAATGGTATGAGGGCTCATGCCATCTTGGGGCTTGCAAGTTCATCACTAGCATATTGCCAATAGTTTCTTTACCTGCCTGTAGCTGTGTGTTTATCAAGATGGCATGAGGGCTCATACCAATTTTGTGAATGTGAAATTTCATGTGGGTGTCAATAGCATGTTTGAATAATGGCATGTGGCCTCATGCTATTGAGGTTGTTTGGTATGTTATGATTTAGGCCATTCTCCAATCATTTTTTGTATGGTCTTAACTTCTTTTCTGCACTTTCAGAATGGCCTCCGCAAGTGCGACACATGTTTCCTCCGTGGATCTTAAGAACCGTGCTACATGGATTCAGGCAAAGGTGTTTCTAAACAACCCCGAGGGGGAGGTGGTAGCTGAGGGCTTAGCCACAGTTGTCGATCCAAGAGATGCGGTTGCTAATCAAGAATTGGGCTGGGATGATATTGGAGTTGCGATTTTAGAGGTTGTTGACATAGAAGAAAACAATCTGACTATTGGAAACATTGTGCGGTGGAAATTGAGGCACTTAGTGTTTGAGAATGTGAAGGATTCACAATCAAACACCACTACAACTGATGACAGAACATCTCTTCATGGGAAAAGAAAGTACACCTTCCTAAAGCACAGCCAAAGGGATCTGAGCAACGAACCGAAAAGGCAAAAAATGGCGATGGAGGTTCGAATGGTCTCGACAGTTGCTTGTTGCAAGAGGAGGTGCTGTCAACATGCTGATTGGGATGCTATTGAAGAGGAGAGAGCAAGATACAGACATTGTCCTGGAAGGCAGCTCGCAATTTTGTGTATGAAGCATTACGGTCATCTGTTGATGCTTCAGAACATCAGGTGGGGGGCATGGTCTTCCAGAGGGGTTTGGTCAGCATGAAGGCATGGAGAATCATTTATGGAGTCCCTCGAACCACATTCTACAGAATCAAAACTGAGTTCGAGGAACAAAGGGTTCAACAGGCAGTCCATGGGAACGACGGTACTCACAAAACCAAGGGTCATGTTGTATATGGAGAGGCAATCTTCAAGAGGTTTGTCAAGACATGTAGCGAGCAGCAACCACATAAAACCCACCTCTTGGAAGATGGAACACGAGACACCCAACGAGTTCTCCCTTCCATGTATACCAAGGGGGCCATATTGGAAGATATGAATCGGAAACTCCAGAGTAATGGCTATAGAAAGCTGAGCCAATTTAGATTTAGTAGATTGTGGAGCAACAGGTTCAGGGATGTGAGTATAGGAAAGTACTCCAGCTTTTCAAAGTGTGACGAGTGCACTGCTATCAAAATGGCTTTGTCGAAGAATTCTTGCATCGCTCAAGAGCAAGAGACGTTGGTTAGAAGGCGGCTCGACCACAACATCGAGCAGAGAAGCTACAGGACTGCATATTATCATAACAGGATTCTCTCCATGGAGAGACCTGACTCTTACCTCTGCATCATCCACGACAAAATGGACCAGAAAAAGATGTGCTTACCTCGACTCAATCCTGCCCCCAAGGCAATCTCTTCATCCATGCAGCTGCATGTGTCTCTGTTTGGCATAATCGCTCATGGGCATGGTGCCCAGAACTATGGGAACTTCTTTGTACCTCTATGGGGTGGCGGGGGTGCAAACATGATGATTGCGTCCCTAGCAAAACACTTAAGGTCTCTGCAAAGTGTTAACAAATAGTGTGTGCGCGCATGCCATCGCTCTTCTTTAGCTTCAGATTCGGCTTGTTCACCTTGACAATGAGATTTATTATACAACCAAATGGACTCAGTCTGGACACAAAGTCATCGCACTAGTCACCATGCCCCAGAAATGTCTAGCCCCTGGACAAAAAACATATAATTTCAGATCATTTTCAAATACTTGAAAATTTGTACCTAGTCCCATTTTACTGAATAAATCCCACTTTAACGAAATAGAGCTTTAAACAACTATAGTTGGGATCACGGGGAAGATAGAGACTCCGAAAACAATAAAAGAGTCACAAGACTATCCTCACATAGTTGAGGCTGGTGCTTATGAAGGTGAGACCGGAATGGATGACTGTGAGAGGTCAAGTATGGATGAGGACACGAGTCTTTGAAATGGTAGCTGGGGCTACCTCTAATAAATGCTGGAACAACCCAAGGAGTTTGGGGTGTACTAAGTGGATGAGTTGGTATTCTCATCACATGGACAGGTGGTCCTAAGGGGTAAAATGTTGCCCCTAGAGAACAAATCAAGTGTCAGAGTAACACTTGCAAAGATGGTCCTTGTGAGTAGGACATGAATACAAGGAGTTGTATTCTAGTGAGCTAGCACCTCAAAAGTAGGACCTCATCAGTCATCGGATTAGCAAAGTCCAAAAAGTTAAATGACTCCAATAGAGTCAAAGAATAATCCAAAGGGATTGATGGAAACATTTGGACTGAGGTGTGTGGTTCCCCATGAAGGATGGGTAGGATCTTAAGATCCAAGTATGAGAATAGTAGGTATCTCATTGATGGCAGAAGGTGCCATGCTAAAGTCGTGGGAAAGAGTTTCCTGGAGGAAAACAACTTTGACACAAAGTTGTGCATAAACTCTATGGTGCGGTGCTAATGGATAATTGGCACAAGAGACAACCATATTGGTCTTGGCAAAAAGACCTAGACACAAGTAAGGAGTGTCATAAAGGTAGGCTCGTGGAGCCGAGGGTGTGGAGACACCAAAGGTGCCAAGGCATGCTGCCTTGAGGTCAAGTTGGCGGGTTCATAAAAACCCTATCCAAAGGAATCCCAATGGAAATGGGAATGGTATAGCCTAAGTTAGAAGGCATGCGGTTAGAGTGTGGTGACCCAAATAATGATGGAGGTGTGGAAGCACCAGCAATGAGTTGTAGGACTTGACAATTATGAGGTAACTAAGCAAAATAATTTGTTAAACTGGTAGAAGGCAACTACCTAAGACTTCTTATTGGGATAAGGGAGTTAGATATACCTTTATAAGGGATAACTTGCTTATGTTGCGATATAGTAAGTCAATGTCGAAAAAGGAATGCTCATTGTCAGAAAGACCATCATTGGGACACCTAAACACTCTAGAACACTAAAAGGTGGTGTTTAGTGTTGCAAGGGCAATGGATAATGCCCAAGGGACAAAGTCTCTAGCGAATGATGGATAGGGGGTGTTATCCAAATGTCCAAAGTTGCGGAGACAAGACAAGTCCATCTGCCCAAATTGGACAAAGCCAAAAAAAAAAAGGGATTTTGGCAACGCTAGTGATGGGCATATAAAAGCCCATAAGTATCAACGGTAATCCCAGTGTGTGGGGTCACGAGGTGAGCAAACCCGGATTGAAGAATCACTCCCTAGGCTGTTGGGTAGGTTCATCCCTATGAATACTTGCCAAGGCATGGTAGAAAGTGCAAAGCTATCCTCCTAGTTTGGAGGAGGATGACCAAAGGAAATGTGTGAGGCCAAAAGGCAAGTAGTAAAGGGATAGAACCGAACCATGGGAATTGACAGGCATGACCAAGAGTGGTTATGCAAGTTGGGAGTGGAGAATCAAGTGGGTGCTCAAGTATGTTGTTACTAATGACTAAGATGCCATGGAGAATTAAAAACATGGGATTGTCCATATTAGACTATATGGCAATTGGAAAGCTTGCGAAAGGAGAGGCTTTAGCAAGCTGAAGGGACAGAATTCCTTCGAAAAGTTCCCAAAGACAATTCTAGGTAGCTAGATACCTAGAAAGCCAAGTGTAAATGGTTCATAGAACGCGCGAAATCGGAGTGGCGTAGTAGAAGTGCAGTCTTGTAGCTTGCCATGAGGCGAGGCTATCAAGGTTGGGGAAGTAGTTCCTGAGTGTTCAAAGAGAGGGCTTTGAACGAAAGTCAATGATTGAGGACTTTCACGCTTATGCATGAACCATGTGACGGTGGTCGAAGGACTTGCCAAGCGAGATTGGCAAGTCAGGGGAACAAATACCCTAGTTGAAGGTGATAACTTCAAAAAGGGTGGGCCGTGGGGCCAAGCATGGAGGAGTCCATGCATGATCACAGACTTGTCAAGTGAGGGGACTTGGCAGTGTGGAGGAACCAGGTTCCTAAGCTATGATCTGTAGCGCGCTTTAAGTATAAATTGGTGCACCGGCGTGGGGAGTCACGCCAGGCATCTGGTGAGATGCCGTCCGTAGATGCATATACGGAGGTTGGGTTTGAGTCCCGACCCTCTAGTGCTTGGGTTCGAGTCCCAAATCACTAGGGCGTGGTGATGGTTTTGAATATGAGGACACTCATATTTCGGTGGTCATGGACTCTCAGTGGGGAGACTAGTTTGGGCACACAGCCAAGTGAGGGATGCCTCGGAGTCGTGATGCACGGTTAGATTGCTTAGTGTGAAAGCTCGGCATATCTAACTTGAACGCTTTGGTGCAAGTGGCACCAAGGACGTGGTGAGTGAGATGGGGACACCTAATCTCAGTTGCTATGGACCCTTGGCCGGAAGGGCTGGCTTGGGTGCACTGCCAAGTGTGGGGGATGCCCCCGGGGTCATGGTCAACAACTTGAAGGTCTAGAAGACCTAGTACCTATTGGCAAACCTGTTAAAGTGCCAAGGTTAGATCACTAGGTGATCTTATGGCCAAAAGCAAGGACAAGGTCCTTGTGAGGTTAAGGGATAAAGTTCCAAGTACAAAGTGTTGATTGGAACTATTGATAATGGTGTGGCTTGGTCAAGGTGACCAAGTGAGAAGGACACCTTAGGGAAATGAGATATGTCAATGCAATGACATAGGGAGTCCAAGGAAAATAGTCTCTATAAAAGACCCATGGGAGGGTCACAGAGTTGGGCCGTGGATAGAGCCCACAGCAGAAAATGCTAAAGAGACGTACTAGGGGTGAACACCCTCTAGACTTGGCAAAGGAGAGTCTTTGCTATGGAACCAAAAGGATACCTCGAAAATGGAGGTAGCGATCCTATGTTGCTGGGTGCAACAATCAAGGATAGGAGCAAAAGACTAGTGGCCAAGTTTGGGCCATGGAATTGAATGGAAGGGATCCACATGGCAAAGTTAGCCAAGGAACACTAATGTATTTGATGCTAATGGCTTGTTGGAAAGGAAGTGGACTTCCAAGGATGGATCCCTAAGTGCTCCAATTTGGCGAAGTAAAATCCCCAAGTGAGGGAACGGCAAAGTAGCCAAAAGATAGAGCCGTAGACAGCCCTAGCACAAAATATGATAACTGGAACCCAGTGCCAAAGGTGGCATGAAATCGAACAGAGGATGATGGCGCCCTCAAGTGGAGAACTTCCTAGAATGAGGAAGTGGAGTTGCACAATATGTGCAATGCAAGGTGTCGGAGACACCTAGGAAATTGACTTCGAGAAGTCAGAATTAAAAGTTCCAAAGTGCAAGGGTTATATCGATGGAAAGTGAGACCACTTGAGAACGAGTAGTGGGATCGAGTTAGAGAAGGTGTCTCTAATAGGTTTAGTGAGAACTAAACCAATAAAAAGAGAGAACCACCACAAGTGGTCAAATGAGCCTCTAAGTTGGAGAGGCTATGCTCCTTAGAAGATGGACAAGGCATGGTGAGCCTTTGGTGTCAAACCATAGACAGATATTGGCTGGGTGCCAAGGATAGAAATGGTAACACATGCGGGTGTGACTTTATGAAAGGGTTTACCGTTCGATGAGGACATCGAACTTCGTCTATGGGTGGTGGAGTTGTGAGACACAAAATCCCTAGGCCCCAAAGTGGAGCCGGAAGGGTGCCACGTGGTAGTGGCCGAAGCGAAAGCTAAACGAGCGTAACACGTTTGGACTAAAAGCTCCAACTTGAAAGGTCGAGAACGGGAGTGGAACTCCCAACAAAGTGCTCAAGGAGCGAGCACGAAGCGAGCAATAAGCAAGGCTCCAAAAAGGGACCCAAAAAGGACCAACACATGACACGCGGAAGTGTCCGAGATGGAGTCCGAGATGGAGTCCGAGATGGACCCGAAGTGGAGTCCGATATGGAGTCCGAGATGGAGTCCGAGATGGAGTCCGATATGGAGTCCGAGATGGAGTCCGAGATGGACCGAGATGGAGTCTGAGATGGACCCGAGATGGAGTCCGAGATGGACCCGAGATGGAGTCCGAGATGGACCCGAGATGGAGTCCGAGATGGACCCAAGATGGACCCGAGATGGACCCGAGATGGAGTCCGAGATGGACCCGAGATGGAGTCCAAGATGGACCCGAGATGGAGTCTGAGATGGACCCGAGATGGAGTCCGAGATGGAGTCCGAGATGGACCCGAGATGGAGTCCGAGATGGACCCGAGATGGAGTCTGAGATGGAGTCCGAGAGGGACCTGAGATGGAGTCCGAAGTCGAGACTGAGACCGGGACCAAGACCGGGACCGAGACCGAGACCGAGATCGGGACTGAGACCAAGACCGAGGCCGAGGCTGAGACCGAGCCCGAGTCCGAGTCCGAGTCCGAGTCCGAGTCCGATTCCGAGTCCGAGTTCGAGTCTGAGTCCGAGTTCGAGTCTGAGAGGGTGAAAGCCCAAAGCGTTCGTCTCCCAGACCCTAGGGGGTTTGGTGAGCTCCAAAAGTATAGTAGGGGGAGGACTGTAGTGGAGCCAGTTTGGCCAGGAAAGGCCAGTTTGGCCCAGGAAGGCCGGACCCAGTGTTGGGTGATGAGCTGCCCACTGGGAAGTCCAAGACTAGAGTGAACACGGACCGACAAGCGGGGTAGCTTGGTGAAGTGTTCAAGAGCCAGCTCTAGTTCCCCCGGGAGATCGACTGGCCGATGCTCCCAGTCCAAGTGTGGGTGGCACTACCTACTTGGATACCAGGCGTGGCTCAATGGAACCTCGCTCTAAGCCCATGGCTAGAGCACCCAAGGGCGGAAGGCGGGGAGAGTACCCGGGTGGCTCGCGTAAGGCCACGGTGTTCCGAAATGTTGTCCCAAAGGCCCAGACTGTGGAAAGGAAGAGGAGTAGTCCTCTGGGGCAGTGACCAAGGATGCAGTCGTGTGGTGAGGAAGTCCTAGAGGACCGTGGGACTTAGTGGTCAGGCCTGTAGGCCTCGATCCAGTGGCAGTGTTGGCAAACACGGCCAAGGGCAGAAAGGGACTTAGTGGGGACTGACAGAGGGATATTGGGGAAGGCTATTCCCCTTGTCAATGGGCATCCTAAGGATGCTAAGGAGTGGATCTGAGATGACCACTCACGGATGGTTTGCCTAGTCTTGGAGAGCCAAGACTGTGATGCAAGTGGTATTGGACTACCAGTGTGGCAAAGGTGATTGGGCATGGCCTTAGCGTAACAAGCTGCCATGTCGGTGGTACCTTTGAGTGTCGGTCATGGGATCGGACACGTGGAGCACTTGGACCAAGTGCAAATGTTAAGTGGCATGGATGCCATTCTCGGGGCTAGCAAGTCCCAAGTCCTGAATTGGACTTATGGAGGTTGTGAATGAGACTCCTCCAAGTGGTCAGAGGTGTGGTTAAGTGACTAAAGTAGAATGGAAAATTTAGTTACTTACACCTCCATAACACCATCTGGTAAAGCAAGCCCATCATTGTTAAATCATCATCAAGTGAAGCAAGTGTCAAACAGTCCTCGACGAAGTCTATAAGCAATCACTAGTTACAGAGCAACCAACAATCACTCATCAACTTGACTTCATAAGACCCAAACACTAAATTCATGTCATCGTGTAACGCACGTGGTTTTGACCCTTTATTTTATGGTGATTTACCATAGGATAACCACGAAGTGGAACCTAACCCTCTTTATGCCACGTGACAGATGCCACATGTCACATACCATGTGTCTAAAGGACAATGGTGTGGAACTCGAGTTTAAGGGTCTTAGGCCACTAAACGAAGGAATGGTGCCAAATTCCTAAGCATGGAGCCAAGGAGTGACAGAATTGAACCATAGAGCAACTCCCGAGCGTACAGCCCAAGGAGCGAAGGGATAGAGGCACGGAACGACTTGGAATAGTGCTAAAGTATCCAACATCCCAATGCCAGGACTAGCATATAAAACGAAGCCAAACGAAATCTAGCACTATTTCAGTATACCGGTGGCCTAACGTGAGGACATGGGTACTCCACCAACTAGCATGGTGTGGAGCTTGGGCTTAGACCCAAGCCAGATGCAGAACAAGGACAGGCGCACAAGCAAGAGCTATACTATGCCTCAGGTTGGTCGGCCATACCTGACCTACCCACTATCCTTGCTATACATTTGGAGAACCCCATAGCCCCCCCCCCCCCCCCCCCCCCCCCCCGAGGACACACGCTTTGGGCTTTCACCCCAAACTTCCCTTAGTATCAGGAGTTAGTCTTTGGGACAAGCTTGAAACTTACTAAATATGGAATGACGCTAGATTGCGAATTTGGACACGGGACAAATACCATTGTGTTCATGCCAATCTCTACATTCCATAGATATGCCAAATGAGCAAATCTAGACACTTTCCATAAATAGCATTTGGGACCGAAATGAGACTAACACAAAGAGCATGATGGCGAGAGTGTTTGGCAGACACGGTAAGCTATCATCTAGCAATATTGAGGGACCAAGCTCAATATTACAAGAGTTCCCAACACTAGCAAGTGCAAGTCAACAACATGAGTTTCTCGTCACCATGCCAAGTATATTTGACTAAATGACAACATAGGATTTCCTTCCTTAGTGCCCTTCTGGTCTAAGTGCATATGTGATGACCAGTTTCTCAACTAGCTGAGGCAGAGACTGATAATAAGTCCAGCAATATCGACCTCTTGCCGTTATGGTAGTAAGGAAAGAGTGTCTGTAAGGACTGGCCGATAGGTAACTTTCGATACCCGAAGTCGCATTCACGACAATCGAGTTATATACTTGTCTAATATGAATGTAATACCCCAAGTACAAGATAAAAGTTCATAAACAAGCACAAACTAAATGATCATTCGAATCCAACTCAATTGCAATAAGCTCACTAATACGTCTAGCCAATAGCTCTAAGCATGCCTTAAAAAGGCTAGCTTTGATTGATCAACACTTAGTTGAAACTAAAGTGAAGACCAAGAGATGGACTCATATTGATATACAACTTTCTTATAGACAAAGCTATAGTACAGGTACCAACATCTCAATTTTAAACAATTAAATTGGACATCACCATCCTTCGCTAAAGCACAAGGCTACCAAGACCAAGTCAAGATTAGTGAAAGCTCACTACTTTCATAGAGTTTAATGAAATGCAAGGTGCAATCTGCCATCAAGCATAATGCTACAGAAAAAAGGCACAAGGGTCACCTTTCTAAAAAAATGCAATAGCCACTTTTCTACACCAACTCCAAACTCTATCCAACTCAATTGCCTTAACTCTAAGAGTTAGCATCCCTTTCGGGTCGCATCATACAAACTACTTATTAAGGTTTAAGCTAACCAAAGACAACTCCAACATCTTCACTAGTTTGTATTGGCTTATGAAAACGAAATGGTTTTCAAGCAAAATAATCAACAATTTAGCCATCGGAAAAGCCTAAGAAAATTTGTGGAAATTTTTCCATCCTAGAGAAAGAATGGCTCTCAATCCAAAAATGCAAACTTTCAAGACTCAACTAACTTCTTCTTACCAACAACTTCATATAGGTTCACTTCAACACAAATTTTCATAACCTAACAATATGTCTAAGCATTGAACATCTTTCCCCATTTTTTCAACATCCAACATTGATATATGTAAAATGCAAAATGAACATCCAAAACTTAATCATGAAAACCATATCTTTAGATATCTATATTGCACTAACACTCTTCTTTAACCACCTTTAAAATCCAATGTGAAGCCAAAACACTAACTAGAAAAATGATATAGAAAATTAAGTTCTAAGGAAAAGTCCTCATTACTCGAAACAATGCTACTTCCACTAACACAAGTGCTAGCGATGTCAATGCCTTAACTACACATTTTCTCTATTCAACAATTTACTCCAAGTGCTAATGGATAAATCAACAATCTATAGCAAATGAATGCTACAACCCTTTTCCAACACTTCAATAGGTAAACTCTCAGGAAACAAGGTACTAACTCAAAATTTAGCATAATGGATCATCATTGAGAATCCAATCAAAGCTACTTCAATGCTACTATGTGCAAGTAAACTAGTTTCACCATGAACCACTTTGGGGTTGATCATCATTTAACCAAACAACTGTCAACACATTACTCATTATCACATGGATATAATATATAAAATCACAATGACTTGATCATCAATTGAGCAACACCATGAGCAATGCCCATATCACTACTACAAAGGTTATATGAATATCAAGTGCCAACTCGATATTATAAAATGCAACATAAATGCCACACTTCATCGTTAGAGATTTACGACACCCAACACCACTAACTTTTGTTCACAACATGGACAAGTTTATCCACTCTCTTTCTGACTAAATTCAAAATTAATCCAACACCAAACTACTCAAGGAGCAATAGCAAGGTTCCCCAGAAAAGAATTGAGTATTGTAACCAAAGCCTTCAAATAGCAAACTTAGACAAAATGGTTTAGCACTCTACCACTATCCATCCCACAACTCACCACTTACAAAACCATCATTTCCAACATGCATCAAAATAGGGACTCTTGATTGCATAATGTGAACACGGGTAATGAGTCACACTTCATTGCAAATCATCTCTCTAAGAAGAGAAGATGATTTATGTGTTTGATCCTTCGTCCCTGACGACTCTCTTTTTGGTCTTTACTTTGATCAAACCTCAAGCTTGCTTTCGCACTGCTTTCAGTCCAATCTAAGAAAAGTTTATGAGAGAGCATGACAATGACTACTTGAACTAATAGACTAATCCCCACAGTCTTGATTGATTCACTTATAATTATGCTTAGGAAGGATTCACTAGTGCCATGCTAAATAGCTATAGACTAGCCTATTTGCCACTCATAGCAATCCCAAGGAGGTTTACTTTTACCCATAATATATAGAATAACTCATGGAACCACTGATAGGCTAACATTAATCCTACCAACTCAAAGTGTAACCTTGAGTTGCTAATGTGCCTCACTCACGAGCCTAAGCGCAAATTTGTGCAAATGGAATAACTCAGTCCATCCTATGAGCCCAAAAGCAAGCTCGTATAATATGGTACAACAAGGTAACCAAATTTATACTCAAGGAACAATTGCGAAGCCATTGCACCCAAATGTGTACCCACTCGGATCATCATTTTCATCTTTGTGTATGCAATAAAACTAGTTGCCCAATCTTATTATATAATACTCACTAAGACTCATCCTCTTATACCAAATGTAGATCATATGGTTTTTACCCTTTATCCTATGGTGATTTACCATAGGATAAACCATGAAGCGGAACCTAAACCCTCCATATGCCATATGTTATATGCCATGTGTCCAAAGGATAGTGGTGTGGAACTCGAGTTCTAGGGCCTTAGGCCACTGAATGAAGAAACGGAGCCAAACTCCCAAATATAGAGCCAAGGAGCAATGGAACTAAACCATGGAGCAACTCCCAAGCATACAACCTAAGGAGCAAAGGGACAGAAGCATGGAGCAACTTGGAATAGTCCTCGAGCATTTAACATCTTAATGCCAAGACCAGCATGCAAATGTGAGACACAAATCCCTAAGCCTCAAAGTGGAGCCGAAAGGGTGCCATATGGTGCCAAAACGAAAGCCAAACGAGCATAACACGTTTGGACTAAAAGCTCCGACTTGAAAGGTTGAGAGCGGGAGTGGAACTCCCAACGGAGTGCTCAAGAAATGAGCATGAAGTGAGCCATAAGTGAGTCTCTAGAAAAGGGACACAAGAGGACCAACACATGACATGTGGAGGAGTCTAAGATGGACTTGAGATGGAGTCTGAGATGCAGTTCGAGATGGACTCAAGATGGACCTGAGATGGAGTCCGAGATGGAGTCCGAGATGAACCCAAGATAGACCCCAGATGGAGTCCGAGATGGACCCCAGATGGACCCGAGATGGAGTCCGAGATGGAGTCCGAGATGGACCCGAGATGGAGTTCAACATGGACCCGAGATAGAGTCCGAGATGGAGTCCGAGATGGACCCGAGATGGAGTTCAACATGGACCCGAGATAGAGTCCGAGATGGAGTCCGAGATGGACCCGAGATGGAGTTCAACATGGACCCGAGATAGAGTCCGAGATGGACCCGAGATGGAATCCGAGATGGAGTCTGAGAAGGACCCGAGATGGAGTCCAAAGTCGAGACTGAGAGCGAGATCGAGACTGAGACCGAGATCAAGACCGAGGCCGAGGCCGAGACCAAGCCCAAGCCTGAGTCCGAGTCCAAGTCTGAGTCCGAGTTCGAGTCTGAGAGGGTGAAAGCCCAAAGCGTTTGTCTCCTAGACCCTAGGGGTTTGGTGAGCTCCAAAAGTATAGTAGGGGGAGGACCCCAGTGGAGCCAGTTTGGCCCAGGAAGGCTATACTCAGGTGTTGGGTGAGGGGATAACCACTGGGAAGTCCAAGGCTAGAGTGAATACGGACCGACAAACGGGGTAGCTTGGTGAAGTATTCAAGAGCCGACTTTAATTCCCCCAGGAGATTGAATGGTCGATGCTCCCAGTCCAAGTGTGGGTGGCACTACCTACTTAGATACCTGGCGTGGCTCAATGGAACCTCGCTCTAAGCCCATGGCTAGAGCACCCAAAGGCGAAAGGCAGGAAAAGTACCCATGAGGCTTGCGTAAGACCATGGTGTTCCGAAATGTTGTCCCAAAGTTCCAGACTAGGAAAAGGAAGAGGAGCAGTCTTTTGGTGTAGAGACCAAGGATACAGTCGTGGGAGGAGGAAGTCCCAAAGGACTGTGAGACTTAGTGGCTGGGTCTATGGGCCTTGATCTAGTGGTAGTAATAGCGAACACAGCCATGGATAGAAAGGGTTTTGGTGAGGACTGGAAAGGGGATATTGAGGAAGGTTATTCCCCATGCTTGTAGGCATCCTAAGGATGCTAAGGAGTGAATCTGAGATGATCACTCATGGATGAATGGCCCAATCTTTGAGAGATAGGATTGTGATGTAGGTGATGTTAGACCACCGGTGTGACCAAGGTAAAGGGGCACGGCCTTAGCGTAACGGGCTAATATGTCGGTGGTACCTTGGGGTGTCGGTCATGGGACCAAACACGTGGAGCACTTGGGCTAAGTGCAACGGTTGAGTGGCATGGATGCCATTCTTGGGGCTAGCAAGTCCCCAAGTCCGAAATAGAACTTATGGAGGTTGTGAGTGAGATTCCTCCAAATGGTTGGAGGTGTGATTAAGTGACTAAAGTAGAATAGAAACTTTAATCGTTTACAACAAAATTGAGCTAAACAGAGTCTAGCGCTATTTTAGCATACTGGTGGCCTAACGCGAAGATATGGGTACTTTACCAACTAGCATGGTATGGAGCTTGGGCTTAAACTCAAGCCGGACACAGAACAAGGATAGGCAAGCAAATGGGAGCTAGATTATGCTTTAAGTTGGTCAGCCATACCGGACCTACACACTATCCCTACTATACATTTAGAACCCCCTCCCCCCACCCCCCCCACCCCACCCTGAGGAACACATGCTTTGGGCTTTCATCCCAAGCCTCCCTTAGTATCAAGAGTTAATATCTAACTCCTTACCAGGCTAAATATATTTAGCTAATAATATGTAGAAATTCCATCTTTATGCTCATCCAGTTTAAGTACACTTGAAATGCCCAATTAACTTCACAAGCACAAAAGGGAATGATAAAGGGTTCAACAATATTAACTTCCTACCGTCGTGGCAATAAGGAAAAAATATCCAAAAGGACTAGCCAATAGGTAACTTTTGATACCGGAAGTCATATTCGCAACAAAAGATGCCAAGAGTTAAAACATTTGAGAAAAAATAAAAAAAAGTAAAATGAAAGACATTAGAAGAAAGCGTGGATAAATCGATTAGATCTTGACACAAATAATACCAGGAGGTGGCTCATTCTAGCAGTGTTGATACAACCAATTTGCTCGACAAGTGACAAGCATAGTCACGGTCAACACATTTGCATGTGTCTGTGTCATAGCACCCTCTTCTCTCGCCCCACACAACTTGGCTGCCTCCCATTGGCTAAGAGCAAATATTAACATGATTATTCATTAAGAACTGGTTAAAGAACCCCATTGGACGATTGCGATTGGTTGGATCTAGCGGCCCAAAAAGTTTAGCACTCTCTCCTTATTATAATAGATATATAAATATTGAAGTTTTAATTTGTACTAATGACTAATATTCTTTTTGGTTTGCTTATGTACGGTAGTGAATATACTTAAAATATGCTTGAATATTTTAGGATATTCTACCATCTAACATTTGTTATTCATTTAGATTAATCTTATATTTATAAATTTATAAACAGGATTATAATTTATAAACTTTTTAAAACCCTTTCTAATATATTCTTTTTTATTCTATCATCTAATGATTGATATGCAATAAGATTAATCTTGTGTTTATAAATTACAAACATGCTTCTAACTAATCTTTTAAACACGCAACTCATAAGTTTAGGCATTGATGTTCTATTGGATGAGGTTTTTTGGTTCAAGCCTTGCTATAGTCACAAGACTTATCCATCCAATTCTCTTGAAGACAAGCTTTCAGCACAGAAACAAGTAGAAACAATAAGAACACACACACACACAAGACAACAACAAAAACATGTCACTTATATGTAAATGCAGTCAGCCCCTTGACAAAAGTGTCACCGCTCTAGAACAATATTATTAATAATTTGCTGCACATTGCATATAATAATGTTTGGTTTGCTTAATAGTAGTGTCATTGAATAATCCAATTTATCAAATAATTATAAACATATTTATAATTTATAAATCAAGATTAATCTTATTGATTAAATGGTAGAATAGTAACATTATAAATTATAAATACAAAATTAATCTAAATAAGTAACAATCGTTAGATGGTAGATCCTAGTTCAATTCTCATGGCTAACAAGTAGGGTAAGAATATTCTGAAGGAATATTTAACATGGTAGAACCAAAGTTTAGTAGACCCTTAAGAGAAGGACCATGACTAGAGGATGGCCTAAGTATGATTGCGGACAATCATTCTTTGACAAGGGGAGGATTGTTAGGCATCAGGTTAGGATAATAACAGAAAGAAAGGGCTTTACAATTAAGTGATTGCTTCTTTAGGTTTAGGGTGTAAAGGATAGGATTCTTAGTAGAATATCTTAGAATATCCAAATATATTCTAAATATATCCATTATTATCCTGATTTTGCTTAAGCAAACCAAAAATCATATAAACTATGTCACACCACTATGTAAACATTCACCTGGATATCCATGTGTTTTTCCGTCTGAAGGAACAATGACCTTGACAAATTTCTAAAGATAGAATAAATCAGCGTGAACTACCTGAGGATCAAACACAAGAAGAGAAAAGCCACCACTCATCACAGGAAAGCTCTCTTCGACCTTAACTTTGCTGCATCTCAAAGCTTTTGTATCTCACCCTTCGATAATGTATGATGAGTGAAATAGGTTAAGTTTTTGTGGGTAAAAGGTCTTAAACCAGAAGTGTAGGCCTTAATCAGTGACTCTTTCATGAGGTTTTAGGGTTCTACTACTAGGGTTCTTTGTAGGGGGAGCGCGCAAGCAATGCCGCTCTTCATCACCGACGAGGAGCTGGAGCAGCTCGGAGGCGATGTAGCGGCGCTGTGCCGCAAGGCGGACGATGTCTTCCGCAATCAGCAGGTCCAGCTTGAGACAGAGAAGGCTCGGGCGGACGCGGCCAGAATCAATGCCGAGCAGACGTGCGCGCTGGTGGAGCAGAAGTATGTGGCGCTTATGGATCAGGTGGCTAGGCTGGAGAGCGAGAAGGCGCAGCTCCGCCTGGCGCTGGAGAATAAATCGTCCGAGCATGCTGCAGCCCAGGCGAGAGTGCATCAGTTGGAGCTCGAGCTGGTGAGTGGATTTTTTTCCATTGGCATTTTCGTGATCGATCGTTGCTGCTCGTAGATGAAACGAGACAGCGATCTCGAGACTAGGAAGTTGGAGATTAGTGAGCTTCACAAGTCGCGGAAAACAATACTGGACGTTGTCGAGAAGAAGAACTTGGAGTTGGATGAGAAGAACGAATCCTCAAATCAATTGCTTGAGAAAGTGGTAAGTCTCTCCCTCTTAGGTGACGTTAACATACTTTTTTTTTCCGTCCTGTTAGCTTGCTCTCACCCAAGAGAAGAGTGGGCTAGAGAGCAGAGTTCACGAACTTATGGCCGAGCTCACCCGATCACGGGCACAAGAAGCTCGAGTAACACAGGTAAACTATCAAAATGTTTAGATTGCTAAGCCTTTCTTTTTCTTTTCATCTTTGTTTCTTGAGCAGGAAAAGGATATTTTTGCTGAGCATAATTCCTGGCTTGCTGAAGAGCTCACAACGAGGTCTGCCAACTTGCTGGAAGAGCGAAACCGAAATGCACAATCGGAGGCTGAGTTGCAAGCCAAGAATATGGAGGTAGACTTCCTTGCTGCTGGCTGTTGGATTGATGACTTGGATATTGTAGTTTGAAAGGGCTGCCAAGGAGAAAGAAGACGCTCTGGTACGAAGTCAAGCTCGTGTGAAAGATCTGGAAACGGAAAAACATGGATTAATTGAAGTAAGTTATCTGATGTAAGATCGTTGTATAATGACCTGCAATGTCAGGAATTGCGATTTGTCAAAGAGGATGCTGCTGTTAAAGAAGAACATTTATCAATTGAAGTTACCACTGTAAGATCCGTATTTTCTTGTTTTGCTTTTCTACTGACAGAATTTCCTATCTAACAGGCATCAAAGCTGGCCGAACTTTATAAACAAAGTTCCGAGGAGTGGTCTAAGAAAGCAAACGATTTTGAAGGAGTTATTAAAGCGTTGGAGGTACTTGTAATTTTATTTTGCCTTTTATCATATGCTTTATTACAGGCGCATTTGAATCAAACTAAAGAGGAGCTTGAAGAGCAAATTCAAAAGGAGGTGACTGCTCGAGAGGCTTCTGAAAAGGTTTGAATGCATCCTTTGCGTTGACTATTCAGCCATCCAAACTTTGACAGGAACTATCCACTGCGAAAGAAAACTTTGAAAAGAGGATACTTGAATTACAGCAAGTAAAAAGTATTGATAAAGGTTTTCTGGACCTGGATGCGGATGCCGGCCAGCTTCTCTTACGGTACGTATGATGTTTATTAAAAATTTACACCGTGTTGTAAACTAACTTGCTAATTGTTAGGCATCACAATGATTCGTCCGAGTTTCATGGAGTGTCTGGAACGGCTCTTGCGGCCACACTTCTCCGGGATGGATGGACGGTATGTTCCTAATCTCCATCCCTTGAAGTATCTAACTGTAAGTATCCCGGAATAGCTTGGGACTGTTTACAGCAAATATCAGGAAGCTACAGACGCCTGGCGACACGAACGACATGAAAGAAACCGTTGCCAAGCTTTATTGGATCGGGTAATTTTCTAGTGCCCTGTAGGTTGAGCTATAACTTTATATCTGTGAAGGTTCTTCATGAGATTGAGGAGAAAGCTGCATTGATTCTTGGAGAAAGAGGTTTGTTTTACAAGTTTGACCATTTTTATTGGGTTATTATATATGCAATTATGCAGCGGAGTATACCAGAATGCTTGATGCATACGGAATTATGGAGGAGAAACTGAAATTGTCTATGTCCGACCAAGCGGCTTTGGAAAATTCCGTCAGGGAGTTGAAAGTCCGTGGCTGGCTTTCTTCCGTGGTACTTGAACTAATATTTTTTTTATAGGCTGAGCTGCGGAGGAAAGAACGAGACTTGAAGGGCGCCACAAAAGACGTTTCTGATCTTCAGTCTCAGGTCCGTCTTCGCTGTCAGAAGGAAAATATTGTATTTAATACTTTCGTTGGATTCATTCAGGTTGCGGTTCTTCTTAAGGAGTGTCTAGATATCCAGAAACGTTTTGGAGTTGGAGGTGATGATTCAAATATGGACGAGGCTTCAACGGCGGGTGCTCTTGTACCGGATAAAAGTTCTTCGGATGCTGTTATATCGGATAAACTGGTAACACATTCTTATTTGTACGTTTATTGCATAGTAGGATTCTTTTTTCCTACAGTTGACGTTCAAGGATATCCATGGCTTGGTGGAGCACAACACCAAGCTTCGTGCCCTTGCACGTGTTCTGGCGGAACAAAATGAAAAGAAGGAGCAAGAACTAAGAGTAAATGACTAGAGCTCAAGATGTGGTTTGCTGATGGTTTCGTTTTAGGAAGAATTTGAGTCTCGCCTCAAAGGTCGAATAGACGAAGCATCTGAGAAAGTAGCCATTGTGCTGAAAAGGGCTGAGGAGCAGGCTCAAATTATTGAATCGCTTCAGGGAACTGTAAGTTTGTGCTTTTTGTCTCGAGAGGTCTATACAGATTTTCTACCCAGGTTGGGATGTATAAAAGACTCTATGAAGAGGAGCGAGGGATTCGTTCTACATTCGCAGTAACACCTGGAGCACGTTCTTTAGGTTCGTTTTCTTTTCTGTAGTTTTGTTCTTATGTTTCTCGTTCCTTGTTTAAGATGGTGATGGACGGGATGTAAGGAGCCTAATGGAAACGTCACATGTAATTCGATGTTTTCTTTCAAATGGTTCGTTAATTTACGAGCACTCCTTCTCTTATAGGATGAATGTCGTAGGCAGCTCAATGCTGCTCTGGAGCAGATGAAAACAGTCGAAGGGGAGTTGAGCCAAACCAGGTCAGGTGACTATTGTCGTGGGATCATTCTCATCTTTTTTCCACAGGCATAGTCTTACTTCGGCTCGTGTTGAATGCGCTCGATTCGAGGCGGAGGCAACCTTTGCAAAGGAAAAGCTGGCGTCGATGACGCGAGAGTCTGAAAGTCAGGTAAGACAGTGATATCGTGTGTTGCTGTCATAGACAATGCGAATTACAGCGATTACAAACGAACTCAATACTCGAGAGAAACGTGGAGCTTTCACAATCTGTAACTGATTACCAGCGTAGGCTCAGAGAAAGCACTCAAAACGTCAAAAGAGCCGAAGATGAAGCAAGAAGACTCTCGATAGAGGTAATAGAAATTCAGGCTGCTGTCCCTGTACTGTGCATTTCTATTTCAGGTTTCTGTTCTTGAGCGCGAGAAAGCTCTGCTGGAATCTGCCGAAAAACGGGCTTCTCAGGAAGTATCGCAGTTGTCTGATCGAGTACATCGTTTGCAGGTTTACATGGTTTGCGTCCTGGACATGTTCTTACAGTCTTTATAACTTTCAGGCAACACTAGATACCATTGAAACTACAAATGAAGTTCGCGAGGTACCTCCTCGTGTTAGTTTTGTGTTAAAACTGATCATTTATCTATTTCTAGGGAGCCTGGACAGCGGAAAAGAAAAAACTGGAGGATGACGTGAATCGAATGCAGGCGTGTACTTCCGTTATTTGTGCTTCAACTAACATATAATTCCAGAGGGAATGGGTCGATGCGAAGCATAAACTAGAACTTGAGCGTAATTATGCACGTAGCATTACCTCTGAACGGGACAAGGCCATGGAGCGCAGAGAGGCATTGGGTCTAGAACTCAAAGAAGCACTTGCAGCGTTGTCAGCATCAGAAACACGTGCGAAGGTTGCCGAGGTTGGTTAGCTATTCTTCATCTCTTGCTCTGAGTTTTCTTTTATTCCCAGGTTCGCAGTCTGGAACTTGAGGCCAACCTCAGAAGGGCAGATGAGAAGGTATAGAGATGCTCTCTTGTCTGTTACTCACCAGGAAATATTATTCTTAGATTATGGCTGTCGTTGCCGGTGGAAAGCAAATTTCTGGATCGGAAGATATGGAGAACAACGTAAGGCTTTCTCTCTTTCTCTCTGTTGTTTATTTTTCTAACATTTCACGTGTTCAGGTACTGGCCACCCTTCAACATACTCGTGAAGAACTAGAAACGCTTAGGGAGGAGTTACTTGCCTCAAGAACCCACGTTGAGCAGGTTTGATCTCATACAAGTTGTTTGAATTCTTTAAATTACTGGTGTATCTCTTGTTAGTATAAAAATATTGCGCAAGCTAATGAAGAGGCGTTAAAGAAGATGGAGGAGGCACATTCGAAGTTCAAAGAGGAGGTGAGCACTTATTCTTGTGATTTATGCAGCTAATTGTGGTTTTGCAGGCCACGAAATCAAAGGACATTGTGGACTCAGAATTGAAGATACTGCAGAAGCATCTTTCTGAGGTGGAGTCGCATTCCCTGGAAAAGGAAAGAGAAGATGGGCAGCTTAATGCTAATAGAGAAGCGGAACTTCGAAACGCTTTGAAAGAAGTGGCTTCTCTAAAGAACGCGGAGGCGCTAAAAGAGTAGGTGTCTCGCTTTTCGTAACTGGTTTTGTGACGGTTGATGGCGTTCAGAGGCGCGATACAGCAAGCGGAAGAGCGAATTAAAGTTTTGAAAGAGGATCTAAGAAAAGAGCATCAACGATGGCGGGAAGCCCAGAATAATTACGAAAGACAGGTTAAATATCAGTCGCAGCTATTTGTTTCCAATATAGTCCTTGTGCAGGTTTTGTTGCAAGCGGATACTATTCGCGAGCTGAGTGCGGTGAATGAGAAACTAGCGAACCTCGAACAGCAGGAGAACAAGTATTGTGAAAAGGCCGAAAGAGCAGAAGCAGAACTGGTAGGCTACGCAAGAGTTATGGCCAGAAACCGCTCATCTTTCTACTATACAGGAATCTGTGAAAGTAACTTTCTTCATGGAGAAGGCTTCGCTAGAGGCGCATAAAGCTGATATGGAAAAACGTTTGCAGGAGCTCGATGAACAGGTATAAACCCCGAAAAGTAGTTTTGCGTCTTAACAACTTCGTTTTGCAGAATCGTTTTCTTTTGGATCGCTTGGAAGCGAAGCATATAACCTCAGCCGAGAAGGACCGCAGGGCCTCGACGAGTGCTGATGTGGGTGACGAAAATCATGAGGAGCCCGAGCTGCAGCGTGTAGTGCAGTATTTGCGAAGAGCAAAAGAAGCGGTAAGCGTTCGCGGTCGTGACTTCTATATATTTTATTGTGATCTGTTTTGCAGGCGGATACGGAGATTTCTTTACTTAAACAAGAACGAGTTCGTCTATGTAAACAGGTATTGCTGTCATACTTTCCTTCTTGGTAATTCACTATTATTTATTTTAGTTTGAGGCAGCATCCCGTTCTGCGGAAGAAGCTCAAACGAAACTACGTCAACATCATGAAAATCTTCGTGCTAGTGTGTATACTGATGAGGAATTTCGGGCGCTTCAGGCACAGGTATTGGCTCAAGCTACGCTTGCTACACTAAACGTTAGTTCACAGGTTATGGAGACGAATATCTTGCGCGGCAACAATGGGCAGCTTCAGGAGGAAATTAAGAGAGTCCTTGATGAGAATAAGGTAGAGCTATCAATGTTGCAGGCTCCTTTTTTACTTCTGTATTTTCAGGAATTGCAAGGGAGGTTTCAAAAACTTGAAGAGGAGAATGAATCCCTTAAAAGAACTGTAACGGAATTGCAACTCGAACTTCACGCCCGTGCACAAGAAGTGGAAGTCTCAAAAGCCGAAACTCGTCGCTGGGAACAAAGATGTACTCAGGTTAGTACTTGCGCTTTTTTTAAACTACGATTGATGTGGGGGTACAGATGTTGGAGAAGTACAAGTCTCTAGATGTCGATGATTATGAAAGAGTGAAGGCTTTGCTGGTACAGACACAGGTATAACTTCGTACTTTACATCAAACTGGCTTTACATGGTCAAAAGCAGGAACGAATTGGCTCAGAGACGTCGATGTGGCGCGAAACCATCGCAAAGTATGAACAGGAGCTTGCTCTAAGAACCGAGACTCAAGCAGAATTAGAGCGAAGGTTTCAAGATGCTGTAAAATTAGAGGTGAGTGATTTGAAAGTCATGTGGTTGGCGTTAACTGATATGTTTCTTCAGGCGTCTCTGAGAGCCGAAGTCGAGAGAAACAGGAAGATCTTGACCCAAACAAAGGTGAGGCTCACCTTGCCTGATTTCTTTAACCCAAGTCTTGATGAAACAGCGGAAATATGAGAAGGACAGAGAAGTGATGCAAAAAGAAATTGAAGAACTCAAGTCCGGCAAGTTGCCGGTGCATCAAGAAGCACTCGAGGCATGCCAAAGGGAGTCTGCATTGCGGTTAGAACAAGCTCAAAGAGAAAACGTTGCACGTTACGAGCTAGCTCAACGAGAGGCGATCGAGAAAGACTCAAGAATTCAAGTGGGTTACTTTCCTTTTCCTACTGTTGTGTTTTAACATTTTTCTTGTCTAGACGCTCGAGAAAACCTTGGAGAAAGAAAGGGATAAATCGAAATCTAAAATCGATAAAGACAGGACGGCTTTGATGGAGCTGCTGCAAAAAGCAACCACGGTAAGCTGCTTTTCTCCACAGCTGAACGCTCATAGTGGTTTTCAGGAAAAACAACGATTTCTCGAAGACCTGCAGGCAGTGAAACAAGAAAACGAGCAACTACGACAGGTAATTTTTCTTACTTATCCAGGTCTCGTGAATGCCGTGGTACAGTTGCAGCAAATCCAAGGAGCTGAGACTAGCACCACCATCATAAACGCGGAGGCGAGCTCTAAAACTTTTTCTGCGACAGTTGAACAGCTGAATGATATGGCTGCCGAGCTTACTCCAGCACCAGTTGTCGCAGCCCCTGAGCACGAAACTTCTACAACACCACCAGTTGTCAACGTGCCTCCTCCGGCTGTGCTAGCTCCGGCTTCGGCTCCAGCTCCGGCTCCAACTCCGACTCCGACTCCTCCAGTTCCCATGCATCTAAGCATAGTGAGGCCGTCGGTTCCGTTCCCAAGAGCTGTACAACGGCCGCCATCAGCACCTATTCTGGATGATAAGTTGAGGGCAATGCAAGCGCTTCGCGCCAGTATCATCGAGAAAGAGGTACACATTATTTTTAAGTTGAAGGAAGGCATTCTCAATTGCGTCTGTGTGTTC
The DNA here is from genome assembly GCF_000143415.4 of Selaginella moellendorffii. NCBI lineage: Eukaryota > Viridiplantae > Streptophyta > Lycopodiopsida > Selaginellales > Selaginellaceae > Selaginella > Selaginella moellendorffii. The sequence continues at coordinate 471,737 of NW_003314301.1, read as the reverse complement.
CAGAAATTCCAAACCCAAACTCGTCGCTCTGGGAGGCGTATAATCCGGCCTAGGATGGAGACTTCCAGCCAATCCGAGTCTGGAGCGGAAGCTGTGGAATCCTCGTTGGACGCGGCTGGCGAAGGGACTTCCGAGGCCGAGGGCGAGACTGCTCGAGTTCCTGACGCGGTGGTCGAGAATGACATGAACGCACTAGTGGCAATACCTATGGAGATTGCGGTGCCTGCTGGTCACAAGAGAACGTCGTCAGAGAGCTTGGACACCGAGACCATACAGCAGCAAGACTCTAGAAGCGAAGTCTTGCCACCTTTAAAGAAGGCCAGGAACGACGAGCCAGCCACAGAGCCAGAAGTGGACGCTGCTACTACGACTGCAGTGGAGGAACCAAAGCTCCAGGAACTTGATGAAGAGCAGCAGGAGTTACCGTCGCTGGAGGGCGCTGATCTTGCCGCAGACATTGCCGCTCCTCAGAGGCGGGTCCGTTTCTCTCGTCCGGAGTCTTTGCTAGATGACTTTGATGGAAGTGGCAGCAAGCTCAAGGAGAAGTCGCCAGAGCCGCAGCTAGCGCAGGGAAGTTCTTCCGGGACAGCGGACGAGCCAGTCATTGAGATCTCTGAGCCGAAGTCGCCTGTAATGTTCGAGTTCCAAGTGGACGTGGAACCGGAGCAAAAGGAGGCAACAGAGGTAGGAGAAGCGACGACTAACGAGACCGACAACGGGATGAGTCTAGACGTGGAAGACGGCGAGATTTCACTTGGAACTGTGGAGGAGGCTGGAACAGAAGGAGAGTTTGAGATGGAAGACGTCAAAGAGCAGGAAGAGCTTGGCAAAGACGCAGGTGACACCCCGCAGGAGACGACTTCCACCGAGATGGCGGCCGAGACTTCTTTCGAGCAAGGAGAGGCTGCCGGGATGGCTGAAGCTGAAAGGCCAAATCCAGGAGCAGTAACAGGAGGAGTAACAACACCACCAACAGGAGGAGGAACACCACCAGCACCAGCAGTGACAAGCACCACTATAAACTTGAACGAGAGGGCCCGGGAAAGAGCTAAGGAGAGAAAGCGGAGTGCTGCGTCTCCTTCGTCCCCAGAAACACTGAGGAACCGGGTTGTCCGAGCACCGAAAACTAACAAGGGCGGCAGAGGCAGGGGTGGTAGAGGGAACCAGTGAAGTTCGTCAAGCATTTCTCTTCTAGAAGGGCTACCGAGGACTAAAATTCTCTCTAAATGTTGTGATTTCTATCATAGTAAAAAACCTATAATTTACTTTGTATGCTTTCAATGAATTTTTACTCACCATTATGTTTTTCATTGTTGAACTTGGGTGTAATTGCGTTTAAGTTCATCCTATTTAAGCAGTGCATGGCCAATGATTTTAGTGTTTCGTTAAGTATACTTGAAAGTCAATGGCTTCTCCAGCTGCTGTGTTTGCTGTGATCTCTCTTCTTGGATTGTTTTCCACCGTGTTTGCTATTAATATAGTGAAGTGCAACACTAGTGCTGATTGCACAGCTCAGGGGCTAGTTGCACTCACATGTAACAATGGAATATGTAGTGATTGCTTTCCAGGTAATAAAGTTATCCTCTACAAATTACACCGTGCTAAGTACATGCAATATCTATCTTGGTTCAATGTACAGTGGGGAAATGAAGACCATGAAGGAACTTAAGATTGGAGATAAGGCAAGATCCTAGCTAGTAATCCACTTTGCTTCATATGATTAATAAGTTTCTACAGGTTGCTGTTGGAAATAACTCATTTTCGGATATCTACGCATTTGGTCACAAGGATCTAGATGTTGTTTCTGAATTCGTGCAAGTCAAGACCAAAGCCAACACCTTGGAGCTTACAGCCGGTCATTTTGTCCCAGTTAATACGAAAGGAGAGACAATTTACAAGCGAGCTGCTGATCTCAAAGTTGGAGATAGCCTGTCCACAATCTCTGGAGCCTCACCAATCACAGGTACAAAAAACCACACATCCTAATGTTCTGTAATAACACAATCTTGATATACGCAGAGATCTCAAAGGTTGACAAGCTGGGACTCTACAACCCCTTGACACTCTCGGGCGACATTCTTGTAGTGGCCTCTGTTCACAGCGAATGGTTCTTAGATTCTCTGTTCAATGCTCTTGGTGCAAGCGAATACCTCCCATATGCATACCAGTCACTGCTCGCCCCAGTTCGTGCTCTTTACAACATCGCCAGAAGCACACTCTACTCTACTCCATGCTCGACTCTTGCGTGAATATGGCAGAGTTTGGCACCAAGTATGGAGGCCCCATTGCTATCACCATTGGTCTTGGAGCTCTAACCTTTGCCGCTCGCTCCATTTAGAGCAGACACGTTCTTACGAAGAAAGAATAACTAAGTGAATTATTTGCACTTAATCATAGCTGGATGCAAATAGTACATAAGCCACTGAATCAAACTCATCCAAATCCATCAAACGCTTGAATGCCACCTGAAGATTCTTCCACCTTACAAGCATCTAGGATAATTCTCACCAACATAGCGTTGCTAACACTTTCCATCGAGCTAACCATGTCTACTGCGGCATGTAATTCATTGGCTCCACCATGCGCAGGGAATAATCCTGGGAAGGAATCACATCTGCTGATAACGCTAGCCAGAGTTTTAGCGTCCGGTCGAAAGCCCTCCTCTTCCATTCCACAAAGAAGCTCCATCACAAGCTTGGAGCTTCCTTGACGGCCATAGCCTTCCATGGAAGCCGTCCAGGCCGCTAGCTTCTTGGGAAAGATCCCATAAAAAATCAGTCGAGTGTCCACCATGCTTCCACACTTGCCATAGAAGTCAACCAAACTAGTCCCAACGATGAGAGATACTTCCATCCCCAAGCGGCAAGCTAGAGCATGAGTGGCTTTGCCCGGTTCCACAGACGCCAGGCTTCCACAAGCCTCGAGAGCAGCAGCCAATCTGTGAGCGTCCAAAACTTGAGGAGGAATCTCTCGAAAGAGCTCCAAGAACAGCACTGCTTGCTTGTTCTCGGCATAGCCCAAGACCATCGAGTTCCATGCTGTGACATCATCTCTCTCGGCGAGCATCCCCCATGCTCCCACACTTCACGTACATCACCACAAGGCCGCGAGCCACCTCGTAGTCATTCCAGCCGGCATGGTAAGCTTGAAAGTGGAATGCCATGCCTCTCTCCATTTTCCTCTGGGTCCCAAGCATGCACAGAGATTGAGTCCGGAGGGAATGGTCAACCGATCACATCATCATCCACCTCCACAAACTTGATGAGCTCTAGAGCTCCCTCTTCTTCACCATTTGAGACGTAGACAAGCTCCATAAAACCATATCCCGCCCTGGTGTCTTCTCGAAAACTTTCCATCCATAGTGCCACACTTCATGTACAGATCTATCAAAGATCTTGTCATGAACACTTTGGAGTCCAGTCTCATGTCCAAAGAAGAGCCATTCCTTTCTCTAAGGCCATAACTTTTCTTGAATGTAGCTACGAGAATTTGAGCATTAGGCAAGCATGTCCCCTCAAGCAGCATCATGAGACCATGTACCTTAACATGGTCATCAATATTGTTCAACTTTTGAGTATGACCATGACCCCCCAACCTAGCCCTTCTGGCCAAGTGTCCATGGCAATTGAAATTAGGTGTTTTTATTATCTTATAAATTAGATGTGTTGAGTTTCTATATCAAGCATACTAACCATAAACCATAACTCTAAAACATCATTTACTTGGCAATGTGGTTCCAAAAGTATAGTAGGGAAAGTTGAACTTCATTTAAATCAGTTGGATAAGAAAGGTTGGCTTAGGAAGGGTATACCTTGAAAATATAACTATTATGGAGTTTAAGGCTAGAGTGAATATAAATGGACAAATAAAGTAACTTGGTGAAATATTTAAGAGATAATTTTAGCTCCCTTAGGAGATCAGATGATCAATGCTCCCAATCCAAGTGTGGGTAACACTATGTACTTGGATACCTAGCATGGCTTATTGGAACTTTGCTCTAGCCACTTGACTAGAGCACCAGATGCAGAAGATAGGAGAAGTATCCATGAGAATTGTGTAGGGCTATGGTGTTTTGAAATGTCATCCTAAAACCTCAGACTGTGGAAAGGAAGAGAAAAAATCCTTTTATGTAGTGACTAAGGGTATAGTCATATGATGAGGAAGTCTTAGATGTCAATAAGACTTAATGGTTGGGCTTTTAAGCCTTAACCTAATGGTGGTGTTAGTGAGTATTGCTATAGAGAGAGAGGGATTTGGTAGGGACCAAAGAAGGGATATTTGAGGAGGTATTCCTTATGTTTTTGGGCATTTTAAATATGCTAATGTGTGGTTATAAGATGACTACTCATGGATGGATGGTTCAGTCTTTGAGAGACAGGACTATAGTATGGGTGGTTTTAAACTACCAATGAGATAAAATTGAATAGATATAGCATTAGCATAATAAACTAATATATTAGTGGTACATTTGGGTATTTATTGTAAGATTGGACATATGGAGCACTTGGACAAAGTGCAAAAGGTAGAGTGGCATAAATGCCATTCACAAGGCTAACAAGTCCTAATTTAGGAATAAGACATATAAAGGTTGTGAGTAAGATTCCTCCAAATGGTCTAATATGTGGTTAAGTGACTAAAGTAGATTAGAAACTTTAGTTGTTTATACTTGAATCCAAACATGCACTTTAATAACTTTAATTTTTATATAGTCAATTCAACACATTATGGATATCATGAATGTGCTTCTATGTCCTATATGAGTGGATTGAGACATTATCAATGAAATTGGTAATCACCTCTAGTATATCATAAAGAATCTTGTCTATTATTTGTTGAAAAGTAACTAAAGCATTATTCAAATTAAATAGCATCACCAAAGACCTATATAAATAAAATAATATATAGAAAGTAGTCTTCTCCTTAGCAATCAACACTTGCTAGTACCTAGAAATAGTATCTAACTTGGTAAACTAACGGTTGCACCCCAAATAATTTAGAAAATCAACTATATAAGAAAGTAAGTACACATTTGAAATCTTTATATCATTTAACAGATGAACCCTTCTCCAACATCTTTTTAACATTTGCACATAAAATTTTAATTTCCTTTGATACTAAATAAGAACCTTGATCAGATGAACATCTTTAGTTGGATTAGGATGATAGGTTGCAATCTTGGCCCCAAATGATAAGCCAAAGTAAAAAAAATCAACATACTCCTACTTGAGTCGATCAACTACCACAACATAAAAACTATGTGAAGGATCTAAAGAGGAAATAGAAGAATAAAGAATAAGAAGGGAATAAAGTAATAATAAGAACACAAAAGTGATGAAGGTAAAGGTAAATGAAATGGAATAAAAGTAAAAGGAATGAAAGAAATATAAAGGAGTATAAATAAACGGGAGAAGTCTCAAAGTCACATACACTATAACTAATGATTATGTTAAAAGTTTAACTTAGCACTAGTTGCAACACTTGAAGTTCAAGCTTGAGATCATTTACATATATAGTTATGTTTGTCTTATCTAGTGCGAATGCTTATGCACAACTATTGCCATAAAGAATAACGATTGGCTCTGTTGCATGATACAATTGTAGATAACAGTATATGGCAATATATTGAGCAATAAAAGATACATTCAAACTCATATCCACCAACATAAAAAGGGATCTCTTTTTATAAAAACAATTTTGGAAAGTAAACTAAACTATATGAGCTAGTGCTAAGTGCACCCCTTGATAATACTCCTAAAAAAAGAATAAAGGAGTCATTGATTTATTCAAATAAAGACCCTCCATTACTTATATAATTCCTCATTTCCTTGAAGAATTTTTATATCAAAACCTTCCACCATAGCAGCAACAATAAGACATTATTAACATTATGGCCTCCACCTAGAAAATGAAAGATGCCAATTTAGGAAATATTGACAACACTGATACATATAGCTAACCTCATCACATGCTTAGTAGTGAACATCATAGCCATGATCATGTCCTCACCCTTGTCTTTAAACATAGGCAATAATAGTGTCAATCTCAAGCATCTTGTGAAACCTAAATCACTAAGCCCTAAAGTGAACCCAAAAGTGTGCTCAGTGATCAAAGTAGGAGTCCAATGAATGTAATATGTTTTGGATTAAAAGTTCTGACCTAGAAAGTCAAAAGTGGGAGTGGAACTCCCAAAAAGGGGTTGAAGAATGAGCATGAAACAATTGATGAATGAGTCTCTAAAAAGGGATGTAAAGTTTGACACATGGAAGTGTGATGACATGTGGAAGTGTCAAGATTGAAATGTTATCCCAAAATCCTGGATTGTGAAAAGGAAGAGGAGTAATCCTCTTATGCAGTGACCAAAAATATAGTCACATGGTAAGGAAGTTTTAGAGGTCAATAGGACTTAGTGGTTAAGCCTTCAAGCCATAACCCAATAGTGGTGTTGGTGAGCATAACCATAGATGGAAAAAGACTTGGTAGGGACTGAAAAAGGGATATTAAAGATAGGTGTTCCCTATATCTTTGGGCATCTTAAAGATGCTAAAATGTGGTTATAAAATGACCACTCATGGATGGATGGCCCAATCTTTGAGAAACAGAACTGTGGTCAAGTGGTCTTGAACTACCAATGGGATAAAGATGAATGGATATAACCTTAGTGTAATAAGTTGATATGTTAGTGGTATCTTTGAATATCTGTTGTGGGATTGGATACATAAAGCATTTGGACCAAGTGCAAAGGTAAAGTGGTATAAAGGACAATCATGGGGTTAGCAACTCCCCAAGTCGGTAATAAGACTTATAGAGGTTGTGTGTGAGACTCCTCTAAATGGTCAAAAGTGTAGTTAAGTGACTAAAGTAAAATGGAAAAAGTAATCGCTTACAATTTGGTATCAGAGTTATTCTTTAGTTCAACTCTTAATAGCAGTCAAGTATATCACTATTTGATATTGACATGTGATGGTCCTAGAAGTGGGGCTATACTTAAAGAGTTGCATGTTGAAAGGGCATGGCTCTCTATTGTAGTTCACACGTGAACTTATAAGTGATGTGGAAAAAAGGCCATTAATGGAGTGATTTTGGGATTTTAGAAATAATAGAAGGTTTTTCTCAAAGAGTTGAGGAAATGATTCATATAAACATTTAACTTAGTAAATTAGTTAATATAGTTGTGGTAAACAACTATAGTTTGGATCACAAGAAAGATAGAGATTTCAAGAAAATAAAAAAGTTGTAAAATTATTTTTATATGGTTAAGGATTGTGCTCATAAATTTAAGACTAGAGTTAATGATTGTGGGAGGTCAAATACGAATGAAGACATATGTCTTTGAAATGGTAGTTAAGACTACCTTTAATAAATGTTGGAACAAAGGATGAATTAATATTCTCATCATATGAAAGGATAGTTTTAAGGGGCAAAAGTAATTCACGTGGAATAAAGGATGGTCAACTATTAGAGAAATAATTACAAATATGGACTTTGTGAATAGGACATAAATAAAAGAAGTTGCATTCAAATGTGGTGACACATCAAAAGTAACTATGAGGCTAAGACTTTACAAAACGTTAGATTAATAAAGTCCAAAATCCAAATAACTCAATAGAGTTAAAAGATGATCCCAAAGGCTTAGAGAAAATCGATTTGGATAAAAGTATGTTATACCTGATGAAGGATTGGGAGGATTATGAGATTCAAGTATAGAATAGTGGGTATCTCATTGATGGCAAACAGTATTATACTAAAGTCATGGAAAGGTGTTTATGGAAGAAAACAACTTTAGTGAAGAATTATATGTGAATACTGTGGTGGAATATTAACCAATAGTTGGCATAAAAAATAATTATTATGGTCTTGACAAGAACTAAACACAAATGGAAAGTGTTGTGAGGGTAAACTCATAAAGTCGATGATGTGGAGACACCAAAGGTTTAAAGAAATGATGCTTTAAGGTTAAGTTAATTGGTTCAATAAAAATTATTTGTTAAGTGAGAAGACTTGGAAGTTCAGAGGAATTATGTTCTTAAACTGTGATTCATAATGCATGTTGAATATAAGTTGATGCACCAGCGTGAGGAGTCATATTAGAGATCTTGGGTGATGCCATTCATAAATGTATATACAAAAGTTGGGTTTGAGTCTCAACCCTCTAATATTTAGGTTCGAGTCCCAATCTATTAGGGTGTGGTGATGGTTTGGAATATAAAGACACTCATTTTTCAATGATTATGGAGGCTACCTTGTGCGCATCACCAAGTGGGGGATGCCCTAGAGTTGTGATACACAATTAAAGTGTTTAGTGTGAAAGTTTGTCATATTTAATTTGAACACTCTTGTGCAAATGGCACCATAAACATAATGAATGAGATGGAGACATTAAATCTCAATTGTTATGGACTCTTGGCTAGAAGGGCTAGTTTATGTGCACTGCCAAGTGTGGGGATGCCTTAGAGTTATGGTTAACAATTTAATAGTCTAGTAGACCTAATACCTACTTAAGGAATAAAAGTCTTAATTTAAAGAGTTGATTTGAACTATTAGAAATGGTGTGATTTAGTCAAGGGAGGACCCCTATATGAAATGAGTTGTGCAATACAATAGTATTGTGAATCCAAAAAAGTAGTTTTTAAAAATAGACCTATAGAAGGGTCATAAGGTTAAACTATAAATAAATCTTACAGTAGAAAATGTTGAAAAAACTTATTAGAGTGAACACCCCATGGACTTAGTAAAGTAAAGCCTTTACTATGAAACCATAAGGACAGAGGTAGTGATCCTATATTGCTTGGTGCAACAATCAAAGGATAAAATCTAAACACTAATGGTTAAAAATTTAATTTTGAAATCATTAGAAAGAATCCAAATGGTAAGTTAAGGAAGGAACCACCATGTGGTAGATGCTAATTGATTATGAGAAAGGAAATATATTTTCAAAACTAGGATTCCCAAATGCTCCAATTTAAGAAAAATATTTCCAAAAATAGGATTCCCAAAAACTCTAATTTAGCGAGGGTGAATGCCCTAAAAGATGGAGTGGCAAGGTAGCCAAATAATAGAGGATAAATGTGCCTAGAGAGGCATGAAACAAAAGAAAAAATGATGGTGCCCTCAAGTAAAGAACCTTACAAAAAGGGGAAGTGGAATTTGCATAACATGTGCAATGTAGACATTTAAAAAATTGATTCGACAAATCAATATTAAAGTTCCCAAATGCATTAGCTATGTGGATAAAGTTCCAAACTACTCCAAAATGAGTAGTAAGATAGAGATAGAGAAGGTGCTTTTAGTACAAAGGGAGAAAATTACCAAAAATGGTTTAGTGAGTCTCTAAAATAGGTTATACTCTTTAGAGGTTGGGCAAGGCTTAATGAGCTTTTGGTGTTGAATCATTAATGAATAATGGCTTGGTGTTATAGATGAAAATAGTAATCTATAATGGAGTTACTTTATAAAATAATTTATTATTCAATGAGGACATTGAACTTTGTCTATGGGTGGTAGAGTTATGAAACACAAATCCCTGTGCCTCAAAATGGAACTGAAAATGTGCTATATAGAAGTGATCGAAGTGGGAATCCAATTGCCAGATCATGAGCATTGAAGTGATTGGGTGTGTCTCTTTATACAAGCTCGGCCTGATTCCCATTCCAATTAAGTTTGTGATTGACAAACCCATACAAGCGGAGGCTGCTCAAAGTATTTCTAAGAAATACAAGGATGCTATGATCAGATTTCAACCAATGTCTACCAAGGCATTGAAGTACAATACGCTCGAGTGGATTGTTAGCTACAAGGACTACAGGGGCATGCTAATGATACTATTGGTCAAGAAGTTTATCAAGGGTGTGCCACCAATGGAAAGGATCCTGTCAAGGAGCTGGATGTTGTGGATACGGTGGGGATTAGAAAGTGCATGGTGGTGGACCTTCCGGGGAATTGGTGTCAACAGGAAAGTTGGGCTCTTCTTCGTCTTGATCTCTAGGGCAAGCTTGGTGTCTAGGGGACTGCAAAAGATGCCAAGTGCGATATAGTTGCAATGGAGATCATGCTCCTCAAGCCAGAACCTCATTCTCAAGTGGTAAGTCTTGTTGTTTCTATGATGGGTAAATCAATCTTTTGTGTGTACCAAAGGACAATGACAGTAATGGATCTTGAAGCAAGTGAAGCGAATGCTCAAAGACATATATTCTCTATATATTCAGGTTGAGTCAGTTTCTAGTGTACATCTAATTTAACTCTCTTACAGATTGCTGGTTCCAATGACACTGTTCTGATTCAGAAGGAAACTGTGCTTTTTACAGTTCTTTGAACCTATGGTATGATTCATTTGCCCTGCAATGATCCAACCTGCTTGGGTTTCACCTGAATCTTTGTGGCAAGGACCCTTGTTCTGTGAATGGGTTCTTTTTGTGGAGCAGTCACACTTTGATGTGCTTAGCTGCTTCAATGTGGCTCTCTTTCTTATATTTGATTTATGTATAGAGAAAAATCCTCCCAGTAGTGATAGGTTGTTTGCATAAAAGTTGAAGTGATTTTGATGCCAGTGGTAATAAATTTTGCATGTAACTGTTGCAAAATTCATGTTACATCATTCACTGAGTTCCTGAAGTGTTCAAGTTGTGGTCGACATTGCCTCTGGCATTAGCATCCCTTTTTCTGGACAGTATCAAAGCAAATTTATTTAAAAGTATTATTTTTCCGAATATTTTTGCTGGAATAGAGGACATTTTTGGCCCTCTACCATCTAGTCTATGGTTTAATTGTTGTATGTCCCAGTGACTAGGTATTGGTACCAGTAGCACTTTGCAGGATGGTAGCTATATTCAACATAAGTTAAATATCTATGTTGATATTAAGTATTGTGTATAATAATAACAATAAGTTGTTAAATTAAATAATTTGCTGTGCCTCGCACTTAGTTTTCTTAATAGTAGTATTTTTGAATAATCTAATTTATTAACAATTATAAACATTTTTATGATTTATAAATAAAGATTAATCTTATTGCTAAATAGTAGAATAAACAAGAATATACTAGAAAATGTTTAGGAAAGTTTATAAATTATAAATATGTTTATAGTTTATATATACAAAATTAATTTAAATGAATAATAACCGATAGATGATAAAATATTCTTGAATATCCAATCTAGGTATATTCTCTATAAGTCTTGCTTGAGCAAACAAAAAATAACAAAAACACCATTGGGTTCATGCAAGCTAGGCAGTGGTCCTAACTAGAGGTGTGGATGATCTGTGAGTATTTCTGGGGCACTAGCATGAACGCAGAGGTGATGAATCGCTTGGGCACAGCGACAAGTGTCTCGGGCGAGCTAGGACTGCCATAGCTTCAAAACACGAACATGAACATGAACATGGGATTCAATTTTTTGAACATGAACACGGAACACGGAATTGAACACGGATAAACACGGGTGAAAACACGAATATTCTCTAGAATATTCTACTTATCACTCCATCTCATCTAGAAGCTCCTCATTAGCAGGATCATCATCTTCGTCTTCGTCCTCTTCTTCCATAGCTTCAATATCAGCATCAGTAATTTGAGGAATACTTCTTGTTTGGCTCAATCCCACAAACTTGTCATAAGAAGTGTGGCTCCCTATCAACTTGGTATTACTAGCCACAAATACCAAGTCTGCAATCCGGCTCACTACTAAGCAATTCCTCTTCTTTGAAGTGATGTGCCCAAAAATGCTGAACAATTGCTCCACAAATGAGGAAGAACTTGCCTAACTAAGCACTCGAATTACCAACCTTTGCAAATCTGGACCTGAGTAGCCATTGTTTTCCCACCACTACATAGAACCCTTTGTTGTACAATCCATCTGAGAGTCCCCGGTGCCAAAACTACCCTCCAAGTTCTTGTATTGGCAAAGCTGATTTTTTATAGTTGACCTTTGCTGATAGTCAAGGAACTGGATCTCCAAGTACATGTTCCAATCTTTGGAAACTTCCCTGGATTTTTCCTGTCCTCACCCCTGAAACTCTGGATCAAGCATGTATGCCATAGAGTGAAAAGTGCTATGATAAGCCCACCACCTGTTTGAAATCAGTTGGTTTAGCTCCTCATACCTAAGATTGTTCTCCTCTTGTTGACGGATGTTCTTGCTCATCTGATCCATCCCCTCGTAGACCTTCCCAATCACAGGCGCCATTCCTCCCACTCCAGCGCTAGAATCCTAGAGAAGGCATTCCCAGCCCAAGAAAATTGCCATAGATCGATGGAAAAACTTTTTGATTGATCGCAGGAATTTTTTATTGATCGCAAGACAAGAAAACATCAAAGCGCAAAATGCTCACGTGAACCACATGAGCTATTGTTTTAGAACACGGCGTGGTCACACAGTATTTGACCGTGTTTCAACCGTGTTTGGAACTGTGTTTTGGAGCATTGACCGAGTCAATGAACATGGCCCGTGTTAACACAGCTGGGGGCCGTGTTCGTGTCACCACGCCAACACGCCATGGTGCACGGCATGTTTTGAAGCACTGAGGACTGCATATATGGAACTGGAAGAAAAGAAGTCTCGGATTGCACAGATTTGGTTCGTAGGCCCTACCCATGAACAAGGCAAGCTTCGAAGTTTTCGCTGTGACTCGATCTACAGGGTGTTCCAATCCGAGGCTATTGCGAGAATTGGGTGTGGGCTGATGGTTTAACTGCGAAACAATCTTGTGCACCCTCGTTTTAGAGTTCCGGAGAATGCTTTTTAACTTTCATTCTTGAGTAAGTTTTCTTGGCGCGCAAGGACTGGCGAAAAACCAAAGAGACACCGCTTTGCAAGACGAACCAAAAGACTTTCGCTGGATACAAAAGTGTTGGTAAGCGTAGTTCTTTCGGTTTCTCTTATTTTCATGGCATGAACTTCGATGGTGTTTTATCATGCCAATAAAAAATGCTATATTTGCCTCACAGATAACTGAGGCATGCACGATTGAGGCTATAGCAAAGTAACTGAGCCACTTCATAAACTTCAGGAAATTTCCTGCAAAGCGCTTCTCTTGAGCCGCTTCTAGCGAAGACCACATTCTAGAGGCAGGATTGAGGCTATAGCAAAGTAAAGAGCAAAGACCTAGGGGTAGTTGATTTTTATATGTTTTTCTCATCAGCTCCCCAAAGTCCACCATCTCAATGCTCTGCATTATTATGAATGGGTAGATGGACATGGGTCATCTCATCACAATCAAGTGCCTGATCCACACATGGAATTTTAGCTTGAACATAATCAGTGATATAGAGTTCTCACCTTCTGTGTGTGTGCGCCTCTGCTTTCAACAAAGGATTTGTTCTTCTCAAGTTCTTCTCGACAACGTCAACTTGAGATCGCTGTCCCGTGCAAAACTAACAATAAAAAAAAAACACTCACCAGCTCAAAAGAAATCCTGTGTCGAAATGAATTTACCTAAACAATGTTTGTTCAATTTTAACTTTCTTGCGAATAAAAGTCATTACAACAAAGATCAACTTACCTAGGGACTAGATTCTGGCTTCAGCAGCATTATCTCCATTGCCCCTCCAAAATCTACTACATCGCATTCAGCAGTATCCTTGGCGACTATCCCCAGAGATCATCATCAAAGATTGCGGTAGCAGGGACTTTCGCAATGTGGCTCATCACGTCGCCTAGAGCCTCTTGGACAAGGAAGAGCCCGAGTTTCCTGTTGATGCCAATGCCTCAGAGGTCCACCACCACGCACTTTCTGATCCCTACTGCGTTGGCAGCATCCAGCTCCTTGACAGGATCCTCTCCGTTGGCAGCACACCTGTTGGAGCAGGAATCAAGGTGTCAAGGGCACAGGAATCTGCAGCAGAAATCTAGGAGAGATTAAAGGAGATGAATTAATATATAAGACTGTATACAACAAGCATTCAACAGTAGCTTTTCCCGTTCCATCATGGTACCAGAGACTATTCTGTTCACCTCTATTCGGGCAGTGGGCTTGATCCAGTTCACTCGAGCAACGTAATGCAGATCATGAGAGCCATCACAGGTGAAGCTCTGCCTCAGTAGGGCTTCTTCCCCCACACTCTGTCTCTGTAGAGGTTTTTTGATAGGCGGCAGCAAGCTGCATGGAACAGTGATAGGGTCAGGCAAGCAATGTTTCCAATCTTGAGTGGATTTGCATGCAAGTCCGATGCTCAGCAGTCAAGAGCTTGAACATGAGGCATGTTCAGGATAAGGCTGAACAGAATTTGGTGGAGCAAGCGATCAAGTTGATCTTGTTCTGGAGGCACCGTCGAGATTGACACTTAGTATACATGGTTGAGATGTCGACGGTGGCAGTGATGTGATGGGCACTAACAGGCATCCGAAGGTCACTTAGCAACGAGCAGATTTCATCACTGGAAGGACACAGCAGGGATTCAGAAGGATTTCCCCGTGGAAATTAGTGCTGCTCTGTGCGAGACCTACTGCGCTGGCAGGGAAATCGCGGAGACTTTCTTTGCGAGCTGTCATCTGGCAGTGTTCTTTGTGCATACACCGGGGGATACAGGAACTCAATCGGTTGGTTTGACAGTGCTGGAGAGTTTCTTTAGCCCTATCCAGCCATTCGAGGGCCCTGGATTGCTCGACGATGTGGAGAAGCTCCTTGGCGGTGGAAAGGCTTCCTTGAGTGCACTGCAAGGAAGCTCGAGCTTTACCATCGACACGGCCGGGGCTTGTTCCACGAGGTGGCGAAGTGGAAGACGTGACTTCTAGCCGCAACAAGCTCTCCAATCTTGTGGGTTCCAGCGGTGGCAGGCTCGCGAAGCTCAAGGTTGGCGATCCAAAACTCGTCGACGTCAAAGCAGCGTTTCTAGCGGGGCTCGGGTGACTCTCAGCGATGGCCGATGTTACTTTGGTGTAAAAAGTTCTTTATGACTGTCCTGGCAGTCAGGCTCGCCGAGAAGCATTTGAGATGCTCAGCGATCTCATGGCCAAGGTGTGAGGCGGGGATGCAAATTTGTACGGGTGTTGAAGGGAAAATGTTCTCTACTTAATCAAGACCAATGTATTTCTTATTTCTGGGAATAAACCAAAGTGGGCATGTTACAATGCTATCAAGATACTATTATATTAGTACTAAGTAGATTTGCCACTCTTAGAGGAACATACAATTCCATAGCACTCCTGGAGCCTCCACAATTTTACATGGTATTGACCCTAGAAAGTGTAGGTCTAATAGACCAATTTGGTATTTAGTCTTCCCAAACACTTTACAGGTCTAGCCAGAAAATGATAAATCCCAATAAATAATTTTTAAATTTATAGTATCTCCTAATGTCACATGGGCACACAAATATATTGAAAACTTCTTAAGGAGCGCAGGTGTTTCTTCTCATTGATCCTACTATGTTCTAAGGGGGAGAAAAAAGAGATACTTTACCAGAACGTGTTTCTCAAGTCATATATTTGGACGAGCACTCCTTCTGGCACTCATACAAGGACACCACCAGGTTCTTCTTGGAGAGCAACTCGATCCAGGACAGCAGCGGCAAGCTGATGCAAGAGCTGTGTGCTGAGGAGCGTGGAGCTCGAGAGCTTGTTGCCCAGATGGAATGCCAGAGCTCTCTCCAGGGATCACCATGTTCATTGACAAGGAGGATGTGGAGATGAGAGAGACTATCCGGGCCAACATAGCTGCCGTCCACAAGCTAGGATTTTGAACTTTGACAATAAACAATAAACAATCTACAACCAGGTATATTATTTTAATTCACTAATGCAGTTGTAGCATGCAATGCTGCTATGGAGGGGAGCTAAAGAAACACACTATATTTTGAACTGCGAACAACCCTGAATGACAACACAGTTGATCGCCAGTTATGTCATGAAAAGAATGAACACTTTCTCAGGAAGATCTCAACACTTGCTACTGATGGGCATTGTGATCGTGGTGGCGATGCCCATGGGGCACGAATTTGAGGAGAGGGGCGATTTGTCAGGTTCCTCTTCAGATCAAGCATGAAAAGCTTATTCCTTGATCACTTAGCAGAGCTGAGGAGTCCACTGACAACATGATCGTATACCAGTACATGCTGTACAATCACGAGCTTGAGTGTGGAGCTCAGGATCGATGAGAAGGAGCTGCTGGAACTCCAAGATGAGCCACTACTGGTTCCAATGCTCCATGCTTAGAGTGCGAGCTGCTTACAAAGGCAACTCTGGACACAACAGTTCACCACAAGCTAGGACCGTACCAACCTAGGGGGAGTAAGTGATACGATCGGATCTCTAGGATGGATTAGATCGAGGGGGAGTGTTAGAGCAGAAATCAAGGTGTCAAGGACATAGGAATCTGCAGCAGGAATCTAGAAGAGATTATGAACAAGTATATAAGACAATATACAACAAGCATTCAACAGTAGCTTTTCCCATTCCATCAACACCCCTTGATGAACTTCCTGACCGATAGTACCATCGGCATGCCTTGGTAATCCTTGAGAATCCACTCAAGTGCGTTGTACTTGGAAAGCCTTGGTTGGCGCCCCGAGAAGGATGTTGCTGGTTGAAACCCGGTTCTGCCAGATCGTAGGAATGGAAATCAGGCCGAGCTCGAACGATGAGATGCACTCGAAAGTTTCAATGCTCCTGATCTGGCATGCCTTCAGCGGCTCCATCGAGGGTGGCATCTCAATGAAAACACTTATTGGGGACGAGGCAGGGAGAGTCCGTGGGAATAGATAAAAGCAGGCAGGCAGGCTCCAGGGTGTCGGCCAGTAGGCGGCATCTGCGTGCCGGCGACGCAGATGTCGAAGTGAGCGCTGGTCATGTACTGGTTGAGCGATTCTCGAGCCATGAACTCACTGCCGTAGCAGAGATCGGAGAAGAGAAGCAGGGAGGTCGTGTTGTCGTAGAGGAGCTGGAGAGGAGGAGCAGGGGTTCGTGCAAGTGTGCTGCATGTGCGAGCGGATCGACAATAGCTGCAGCGCACGTGAGCCTGATGTCAGCCGGGCTCTCGTTTACCGTCACTCACCTGGACACAGTCGCCGCCACACCACCATGCCGTCCAAGTTTAGGTATAAGAACTTTGCGGTCATTCTTACAAGTGGTCCTCGAGTTTCGTTGATTGTCGTGAGAGAATGGGCGAGATGAGAAGGTGATTATGTGGTTTCAACGTGAAAGACAGGTGCATTTTCTTATTGCATTTCTTTTCATTGTTAGAAACTTAGTCTCTTGGTTGGTCTTTCATGTAGGCTCAACTCCAGAGGAAGAATAAGAAGATCTTCTCACTCACAAAAGCTGGAAGACGAGCTTTCGCAAGTTCCCCAAGAAGAAAGGTCAGATACTTTCTATATTATTGTCAAAGAAAGCACTTCAAGGTATGCCCATTTGGTCAGTCCATAGACCGGCGTACTCAACTTTGACAGAGGGTTTTCAATTTTGGCCGAAACACCAGTTTGGCCGAAACACCAGCATTGCTTTTCAAAAGAATTGAATGATGACGGAGGTACTTGACACACTTTATGCTTGCAGGAGAAACCAGATGCCTTGAAGGAGATGGCTTTCGAAATACTGGTGGATTCTCGATCGTCCCGGCAATGAATCGAATCGATTGAAGCAGGAGTAAATCCGCACTGATGATCGTTGTTGCCCGAATGAAGAAAGCGACAAATGACATTAGCTGTTTGAATTGCAGGAGGAGTGAGCAATAGTGGAGTGCAGCATGAAGCCATAGATTGAAGGCTTAATATAGTTTATCTAAGAAGCATAAGACACATGAATGCAATCCATTGTTCACCCCACGGTCCCTCATCTTCAATGTGGCCACCTTATTTGCCAACCATCATAACCATGTACTATAGCTCAATGAGCACTTAAAACTGTCCAATACCAAGCAAAGTTGAGCATTTCTAGACCCTGAGATCAGAACTTATAATACAATCAACTTCAAACCAACTTACCAGCACGATGCTCACGTGGATTATAGCTCAAGAGCCCCAACTTTCAATCCACAAACGACTCCTCGGGTCACCCGCGGCCTGGAGTGGAAGACACCAGAGTGCCAAGAGGGATCTGAGCCTGTGGATCCCATCATAATTCAAAGACGTTTCTCCCGAAGGAAGAAACCATGGTTTGATTTGTTTAACTCGCTGGCTTTGCTTCATCAGGTGCATTTCGTAAGCCTACTTTACTCGGAGAACTCACTCCCACCAGACGAGGTATTGCAAAAAGTGCAAAGAAAAATAGACTTAAAAACGGTCGTCCAGTGCAGGAAACGTAGTGGTGATCACCACGATTACCATGAGCTCTAGCGCGTCACCCCTGGTTAGTGGAATTGAGGAGGAAGTGTCCGATGCAACCATGCAGGTACTTATGCACCACCATTCTGAATTCTTCCTTTTACGTGTCTGAACTTACCTAAACCCTTGGTTGTGGTAGAGGATACACGAGAGCCCGGCTGACATCAGGCTATTGCAGCTATTGGTCGATCCGCTTGCGCATGCAGCACACTCACACGAACTCCTGCTCCTCCTCTCCAGCTCGTCTGCGACAGCAGCACGACCTCCCTGTTTCTCTTCTCCGATATCTGCTACGACAATGAGTTCACTGCGCGCGGCTAGCCCCCTAGAATTGCTCAACGAGTACATTCGAGACGCTCACTGAGAC
Source organism: Selaginella moellendorffii (assembly GCF_000143415.4). Classification (NCBI taxonomy): domain Eukaryota; kingdom Viridiplantae; phylum Streptophyta; class Lycopodiopsida; order Selaginellales; family Selaginellaceae; genus Selaginella; species Selaginella moellendorffii. The sequence continues at coordinate 453,120 of NW_003314301.1, read as the reverse complement.
TGCCCCGGCCTGCGTCGCCAGCATGAAGATCCCGCGCACCTGGCCGACGCCCTGGAGCTTGCCTGCCTACTTGTATGACCCAGAGATGGCGTCCTCGATGGAGCCGCTGAAGGCATGCCAGATCAGGAGTATCGAAGCCGTCAGGTGCGTCTCTTCATTCGAGCTCGGCCTGATTCCCATGCCTCCTGCGTTTGTAATCGACAAACATGTGCAAGACGAGGTTTCTCAAAGTATTTCTGAGAATTACAAGGATACTACGATCTGGCGGAAGCAGGTTTCAACTGGCAACATCCTCTCACAGTGCCTACCAAGGCATTGAAGTACAATGCGCTCGAGTGGATTGTCAGCTACGAGGACTACAGGGGCATGCTGATGGCATTGTCGGTCAGGAAGTTGATCAAGGCGCCTTCTGACAACGGAGAGGATCCCGTCAAGGAGCTGGATGCTGTGGACACGGTGGGGTTTAGAAAGTGCGTGGTGGTGGACCTCCAGGGCATTGGGGTCAACAGGAAGGTCGGGCTCTTCTTTGTCCAAGATTCTCTACGTGACTTGATGAGCGGCAAGCTTTTCGCTAAAGTCCTTGCTACCACAATCTTTGACAATGATCTCTGGGACATGTTTGGTGTCCATGCTGTTGAATGCGATATAATAGTAGATTTTCGGGGCACAATGGAGATAATGTAGAACCTAGTTCCTCTTTGTTCAGTGCACTGAAAATGTGGAGTGGAATTCCATAAACACAAAGATGAGTGAGCACAGAAAAATTATTGTTACCTAAGGACTTGAGCCTCTTCATGTTCTAGTGTTAATTGTCACTACAGCCTTCTGGAGGTTTGTCCAAGTAAATCTCATTGTTTTCTGTAATGACTAATTTAACTCCCTTACAGATTGGTCCCAACGACACCACGCACCAAGCTGGTCCAAGTTCTACCCAAGCTGTTGGAACTGCAAATGTCGACTTGGTAGGTATCATGCTTTTGAGTGGTTTCCTTGTGCTCATTTCGTGTTGGTGAACAAGGAAAATAAGGACCTCTGTGGGAAACATCAGTCCTGTATTTGGGCTACCCACGCATCCATGCGCATCTTTTTATGTGAGCTGTTTCTATGTGGCTCTCGATTCTGATATTTGTTGTTTGTTTCTCTTTAGAGCACTATCTGGGACCACGTAGTTCTGCTTTTGTGAGGGTGTCGGTGCATCTTCAAAATCTTCAAAAGGATCAAACTTTCATGGCTGATGTTAAGGTGAGTTTTTAACTGATTTTGATTGTTTTGGTAGTCTTTTTTGTAGACAGCACTTGCAAAATTCGAATTGCTCAACCTTCTGCACAGGAGCGTTGCATACCAAATGCAATAATTATAGATGTTGTCCCATTTCCAGTAAAGAGCTGGTTGAGCATGTTGTAAAGCGGATTTGGAAAAGGAGATTTGTTTAAATATGCTAGGCAATAAATTGACTGTCATATGTCCAAGTGGAGTGAATAATTTGCATATGCAATATTTTTGTAGGACTGTTGTAGCTATCAAATTTATAACAGAAAGGAGCAATGTAACTTTGATTTGCACAAATACTTCAGGCAATGCCCTGATTTAATTTTGATTATTTAATTAATTTAGCATGGTTTATACTTTTGTAGCATAAAGATCAATATCAAAAGGACATTGCATTTATACAGGAGGTAATTATTAAAGAAATATAATTACTATATTACAAATAAATGTTTTGTAACAAGTTGATTAATGAATATACTAGAAAGTGTTTTAAAAAGTTTATAATTTATAAATACAAGATTAATCTAAATGAATAACAACCGTTAGATAGTAGAATATTCTAGAATATCCAAGAATATTCTAGGTATATCCATTACCATCCCTAAGCAAACCAAAAAACTAAAATTATGTTATTATTTATATTTTTCTTTATATAATTATTCTTAGCCATAAATCTTTGTACTTCTTTCAATGTTCAAATTAATATATTTTTATTCATACATTGCCTCTCTTGCAAGGTTAAGATATTTGTTTCTAAATAGATAAAGATCTATATTATTATCTAAAATGATCAAAAGGACATTTGTGCTTGATATTGCATTATTGTATAGCTTTTGTGACTATACTTCCAAGACTATATCCATCTTCTACTATTAACTTTTCAGATTTATCCTGACAGTTTGTCGCTCCCATCACATTTGCCCTTCCAGGATTTTTGGAAGAAGCTGTGCTGTTCATGCCAGTCAATTCTTGGACTAAACTCTTAAATTCAGCAGGGATAGTGCGATAGACCACGAACCGGTCATTCTCTCTATACTTCTCAGAAAAATTCAAGCCTCTCTCCATTTTTTCTTCTCTCTTGGAGCTCTTGAGAGAACTAATAAGTAGAAGTGTTCTAGAATACAACCACTGTTGAAAGAACCAATAAGTAGAAGTGTTCTGGAATACAACCATGCGTTGCCAGCCGCAAAATTATTCTTTAATTGCCATTCAAAGTCTTTGCTTACCTCAACGAGGCTCATCTTTGAACGCTAAACGAACGCAAACCAAATTCCAAATAAGCACGAAAACTCCAAACAGTAGTTTTAATATATTACACGAATTCTAGGCGAGATATTATATAATACTACCAAACAAAAACCATGGCTTTTTTCTTTAAAAAAAAATCTCTCTGGTTTTTATTTTGTTCTTCGAGGGCAAGGGAACTGTATTTACTTCACGACGACGAACATCGCTGCCTCAATCCGTCCAAGCTCTGCTGCTGCTGCTCGCCAGCGGCAGCGATGTTCTTGCTGGATCGATTGTACTTCATGTGGCTCTTGACCAGCTGCCCGGCTGCCAAGGCAGACATGAGCGACAATTCACCAGCGAGCACGGCGCCAGCCACAACTCTGGCGAGTGTCTGCGCATTCAATCCCGGCGAGTCGGGATTGGAGCCTTTGATTCCAAGCAGATTGAGACAGGCGCTCTGCGACGCGAGCTGCGTGCCACCACCGATCGTTCCAACCTGTGCAAGCAAAAAGCAAGAGAAAGAAAAAGCTTGGTTAGACCAAAGCACCACCAGAGAGATAAACAAACAGGGAAACTTTTGAAACTTCAGCGTACCTCCACCGATGGCATTGTCACCGACACGTAGAGATCCTTGCCACAGTTGGTTGCCTCCATGAGCGTCAAGCACTGCGAGCTCTCGACGTTCTGTGCCGGATCCTGGCCAGTGGCGATGAACACGGCCGAGACGATGTTGGAGGCGTGAGCGTTGAATCCACCAACGGCACCCGCGAGAGCCGATCCGGCCAGGTTCTTGAGCGTGTTGAGCTCCACCAGGGCGGACACCGATGTCTTCAAGACCTTGGAGACCACGTCGCCCTTTATCACCGCTTCGCAGACGACGGACTTCCCTCGCCCCTCGATCCAGTTCACTGATGTTGCCTTCTTGTCAGCGCATAAGTTCCCTGGGAAGACAAGTTTGCAACTCAGACCAAAGGACAAGAAATCTTCAAGGAAATTTACCAGAGACGCTGATAACACACATGTCGGGGAATACATCGTGAAGATAGTCCAAAACGTTTTGGACCCCCTTGGAGATCATGTTCATCCCCATTGCGTCACCAGTGGAGCAACAGAATCTAATGTATGCGTTTCGACCAGCCAGCAAGCATTTAACACTTTGCAACCTGGCGAATCTACTCGTCCTGCGATCAAAAAAGAATAGCCATCAGCTCAGCAGCAGGAATACAGGAATGCTCCAAAACCATTCTACCTTTCAACTCACCTGTTAAAAACGGTCGAAATAGTGTCGAAGTTGTTAGTATCCTCGAGGTAAAACTTGAGCTCGGCAGCACCTTTGAGAGACGAGAAGCTCACGACGGGAGCCCGAGTGATCCCGTCTTTCAAAATCTCGCTCACGGCACCGCCGGACTGATGAATCGCCTTGCAACCACGGTTGGTGCTCGCCACCAAGCATCCCTCCGTGGTAGCCATCGGCACAGTGTACTCCAAACCATCCAGCAGCAAGGGACCGGCCACACCCACAGGGATCTGGACGTAGCCCACCACCATCTCGCAGCATTGTCCCACAATGCTCTTGTAGTCCATCCCGTGCAAAGGCAGCTCCTCCAGAGACCGCCCAGTGCTGAGCTCGATCGCCCTCTTCCTCACCGACGCGGCCCTCAGCTCATCGCCCAGCTCGGTCTCCAGCGAGTAGGACGCGACCCTTCCGGAGCTCACTGCCTGTGCCAGATCCTCGTCGTTGTTGTCCGGCAGTGGCTTCCCCAGGAGCTCCGCGGGCGGTCTCTTGCTGGCGATCTCGTGCTGGGCGGCGGGCCGCTCGTCCTCATCAGCGTTCTTGTTGATGACGCTCTGGACATACTCAATGCCGAAGAAGCCGATGAGATAGATGAAGGAGGCGATCTGGGTGATCACCGCTAGCTGCTCCTCCAGCGTCAGCATGTACAATGGAGTCGAGGTCCGGATCTTTTCCCTCCATCGCCGCATCAGGTAGTAGGACGCCGAGAAGAAAAGGATCAAGAAGAGCTTGTTGGTCACACTCACGGGCAGCGGCAGCGCATCCGACGCGAGCCGGGGCGAGACATGCAGATTCCTGCCGCCGCTGGCCATGGATCTTCGATATTTCGGGCTAGATTGAGCGATCGATCGCACCGCGGGGCCGCAAATCAATCAGAATCCTAGCCGCTACCGAGGAAAAAGGGAGACGCTGTTACCCGAGCCGATCTCTTCCAGGCGCCACTCCCGGCGCCAATCTCTGGGATCCAAGACTCGGCCGGAGATCAAAACCCTAGGATATGGATCAAGATCTTCCACTCGTTGGAATGACAAGAGAGAGCCCGGAAGAAGCAAGCCTTTGAGCGCCCATGGGATGGAGGGCACACAGTTATGAAGAAGCAGCGCCCAGGGCATACGTACAAACAAACCAAACAAGTGGTGAAAAATCCAGCTACATCGCCCTGGCGCAACAGCAGCCGTTAGATCCGGCCACCGACGGCACAGATGCCTTTCTATTGCGTGGACAATCTTGCGGACGGCCCAGATGCGCCGGAGCGATCGTGGCCGTTCCTTATTCTATTGGTGTTTGCCCTTTTATTTTGGGTTAACGGTATGTGGTGTCCTTTTTCAGTTCAACTGACTGAATATTCTAGGGATAGTCTATGAGAAAGATTCCATTGCCATTACTTTAAGCGGCAAATCGAGATCGTATCGTAGTGGTACTGTTGCCAGCGGCAAAGGCATGTGATACTGGGTCGTGCAAACGTATGCTACGATGTAAACTCCACTTCTTTTTACAAAATTTCCCGGGGAGAAGTTTCAGCAAGGTGGTGGAAGTCTAACCTAAATTTGTCCACGTCACACACTGTTGAATCTTTCAACATATATATCTTTTAACTTCAAATTGAGTGTGCAAGTATATACTATTTCATCATGAAACATAAGAGTGATGTATGTAAAATGCAAGTTTCAAACTACAAATCTCATGCAGAAGCATCTAATTTGAAAAGCATCTCTTGCTATTTGCTTCCTTCCAGGCTGCTACTAATGCAGGCTTTTGCCATCTTCGCACTTCGATTAGAGCTATCCCCGATTATCTCCTAATTAGATAAAAGTGGCTCATACCTAACGAAGGTGACGTTCCGCCCGATCAAACACAGATGGCATTTTCGGGCATCTGAGAGGCAACACATATGCACTGCCTCTGTCCTCCCAAGAAAACTGTCAAAACTCCACCCAAAAAATAAAAATAAAAAGAGTCAAAAGTCAAAAAGATAGCTATAGGAGAGGGAAGTGAATAGATTACCTACGCAGCCTTTCGGCTCACGCAGATCTATCAATCTATCGACGCAAACACACAAGAAAGTCTCTCGGAGACACTATTCGCACCTGGAGCATGTGTTATGTGCAAGATACCTGTTTTGTGGCGCCCAAGAGCTCGATGTATCACCGCCCAAGATCTCAAGCGTTGCTCCACCACCAAGATTTCGGCTATTCACCATCATGTGTGAATGAAAACAGATGATACGTAGGCGTCCTGTAAAAGTCGAAAGTAGTGGTTGCAAGCGAATGCGAAAACAACGTGCCAGAGATTTGTAAAAGTTACGTGCTTGAAACACCACTCACTTTGATCGTACTGATGCCCATATACATGTGATTTGCTTGATGTTAGCAGGATAGTCTGTCATCGTCAGGTCGTCTTGGCTTGATTCATATGGGAACTCCTGGAAAAATTAAAATACGATGTCAAAACAAAATACCGAGCTACAGTTTTACACGAGGTGAGAAGTTCTGGTAATATGGTTGACAGGTTCTCTTTGGCTGGTCTGTGGAACTTCTTCTGTGAATATACAGCTTCTGCACGGGGAGATTGTCAAATTTGAAAAGGACTTTCTGAAGAGAAAGAATCAAAAGTTACCGGGACTTTCTGGAAGTCCTTCGTATAGGCTCCCTTGCTCACGGAGACATTCTGGTCGTGATTGCGACCACCTGGTCACAATCACGGAAAGTTTCATAGAAATTCATGGCTTGAAATTACACCCGGCTTAGCGAATGAGATCTCACAAAGCTACCGACCAATTATCGTTCATGCGATTGTCACCTGTAAACAGAGTCAAAACTTCTGGAATGCAAACGAAATCACAAAAACTTACGCTGCTTTTGCATGCGGAGTAATTCTTTGATGATCACGTCGGCAATCTTCTCAGGGGAGTACTTGGTCACCATATCCTTCCTTGCTTGTACGCCTTTAGCTCCTGCCTCGTCGCGGTACGTGAACACCCGCCTCATCAGGCTCCGTAGCTCGCTCACGGACGGCTCGGCCCATTTATGTCCCTTGAAAGCTCCCTCTTTGATCTCGCTCAGTCTCTCCACTGCTAGACCGTAGCTGTTGTCGGGCGTCATGAACTCCGTGGAGCCTGACCAGTTGGTCGCAATCACTGGCAGTTCCATAGCCATGGCCTCGACGTGAGGCCTCCCCCAGCCTTCTCCTCTAGACGGCAGCACGAAAGCATTGGCGGCCTTGTACAAACGCGGAAGATCAACCTGTGGGACGTGCGCGTCACGGATGTAAACTCGAGGCCAGCCGCTGGAATGCTCTTCTAATCCCATCGCTCGCGTGAACTCCAAAACTTTGTCACCGAAATGGCCATCCGAATGGTAGGAGCTCGTCAACACATACAAAGCAACGTCGTCGTCGGCCGAAAACTCCTCCAAGAATGCCTGTAGTAAAACGTCCCAGCCTTTCCGAGTCTCCCACTTGAAGATACTGAGAAAAACGAAGCTACTTCTTGCCAGAAACTCCGAATCCTCGGAACCTCGACCCAAAACCCGGCCTGCTGTGGAGAGTTTCAGTGGAGTGACTCGCCCAGGATCGAAAAAATGCGTATCAACCGCTTGAGGCACCTTGACCAACTTGGAGCGTAAAACTCCACTGGAAGCAAACGTTTCCACGTTAAACTGTGAAGGAACCCATACCTCGTCCATGGCATTGCAGCGCTTGACGTGCTCGAGAGACAGGCGATCGGTCTCAAACATGGTCCTGCCAATGACGTAGAGAGGCTCGCGATAATCACCAGGCGGGCATGGAACCGTCGAGAAAAGCGGTGGAAACCAAGCTCCCGGCTCGCTGTGACAGATGACTATGGATTCCCTGAGCTGGATTTCTTCCCCATTCATCCTGAGCAGCAGTTTCTTTGTCTCGCGAGGGAGCCCATTCCAGTACTGATAATCTTCCAGATCCCCGTGCTGGACGATCTTGATCTTCGAAATTTCACCGCCCCGGAGGGATTGGACGTAGGAGAGCGCCTCGGAGCCATAGCCGCTGGGAGAGAAGAACGGCGCCATCCAGAGAAGCGAGAGATTTCTAGCTGGGGCTACTGCTACTCCTGATGATCCTAACCAGCAAATCCCTAGCCTAGAGAGCAGCAAATGGCTGCACAGCGTGTACTGGGAGACGATCGCCGCGAGAATGGCAGCGGCCGCGGCAGCGAGTGCCCAGATTTTCATCCCTAAGTTCTGCGCGGGAAAATGCTAGGGTTCTAACGAAAGCCCTAGCTATGGACGACGATGCACTGGTGCGCATCAAAACGCTCGACGGGCAGAGCATTCTCGTCGCTCTAGCTGCTGCGAAGACGATCCAGGAGCTCAGGGATCTTCTCAGCGCGAGGAAGTGGCCAATGCTAGACGATGGAGCCGCAGCGCAGCGATTCCATTTGATCCACAAGGTAAGCGAGAAATTTCCAGGGTGTGAATGAATTTCGAGGGATTGCGCTTGCAGGGAGTGAATCTCAGCCCTAGCACGCCGATCTCATCGCTGTTGCTGCAAGACGAAGATTTCATCGCCTGTGTGCCTCACGCCCGAAGGAAAATTTCGTCCGATGCTCCAGTGGAGAATGTAAGTTCCAGCGCCAGTGTTGCGGTTCCTCCCGACTCGAGCAAGCGAAGGAAACAGTCTAGGAATTCAGGAGAGAGTTCTTCCGAGTATCCTCCATCACTCCAAAGGATGGAGAGAGTTTTCAACGCTCTAAATTCTGTGTGTGGATTTCTGGAGAAGAACCGGATCGAACTTACGTGGGCATCTGTCAAGAGTGCTTTGCAGCATTCATGCACAAACATTGACGAAGTTGTGACTCTTGCGGACATCAAAGATCTTGCTTTTATTTGTCCTAAGGTGAAGTGATCGGCAAATCGTTACTTCACTCATTCTTTGTCTTCATTCGTGCAGGTGATAGTGGTCAAATCTATGACAGGAGACGAATCTCAGGACGTGTCTATTACCATGGAAATTTTTCCAAAGTCCTGTCATGGTAAACGAAATATGTCGGACAGTGCTTTGACGCAGCTGATTCAGAGAAGAAAAGCAGCCTTCGATTACGCTGTGAACGATATGATTTCAAACATACGGGTATGGGTGTCTTCTCCTGACGATGTGAATTTACTTGCAATGCAGGCAAACACTGGCGTCGAGTCTGATGTTACATTGGAGCAAATGCGTTCATATGCAAAGGAGCTTCGTGTTCCCGGTGGAGTTTTAAGAACAGGTCCGCTTCTATATGCACGCACAGTCCCACGGCGTGCAAATTCAGGTTCTTCAAGTAATCGACGACAAGAGCATTGCAAGGTCTGTTCGAGAGCATTTTCTGTTTTCTATCTGAGTTTGATTCAGCAGGATGTCAAGACACTATCAGCTTCTGAAATGGTAGAGCATTTGAAGGAAGTGCTAGGAACATCTGGCCAGGTCAGTTTGTTTTTCACTTCAATGTATCTTACGCGGAAAGTGTTACAGATAATTCATTGCGAAAGATTGAAATGCCGAGATGCTGAATTTGGTATGCTCCAAGGTGAGCTCTCAAATGCTACAAAAACTGCTTTGAAGAACATTGGTGTTGCTAGACTTTATACACACCAGGTGGACAAACCAAAAGAAGTTTCTAAACAATGTCCGTTTCTTCTTATTCGTCCTTTTTGCAGGCATTGGCAGTGGATGCCGCTTTGATGTCCAAAAGCATTGTAGTTTCCACCTCTACCGCAAGCGGGAAGTCCTTGTGTTACAACGTTCCTGTTTTGGAGTCTATGTTACGCAGCACTGAAACATGTGCTTTGTATTTGTTTCCAACCAAGGCAAGTCCACGGTGTTCTTTTATCTAGCTCAAGAATTATCCTTTTCCAGGCCTTAGCCCAAGATCAATTACGGGCTTTGCTAGCTTTCTCAAATGATATAACGGCGGGAGTGTATGACGGCGATACGAATCAGGCTGAAAGGCAAACTTTACGAGAGAAGGCCAGAATCGTAAGTTTCTCTCTGATATATGCTTTAATCTTTTGCACCTGACTTCAGCTGATAACTAATCCGGACATGCTTCACTGCTCGATTTTGCCGTTCCATAAACAATTTGCACGATTTCTTTCAAACCTCCGGTAAGCGGGATGGCTTTAGTCTGTTGTCTAACTACGTGTATCGTCCAGGTACCTAGTGATTGATGAAGCTCATGCGTATCGAGGAGCTTTTGGTTGTCACGTTGCTCTCATCATACGTCGGTTACGGCGCATATGTGCTCATCGTTCGTTTTCTTTTATTGCGTATACTTTTGTTGGCGTTTACCGGCATTGTTTTGCAGTATACGGTACTGTGCCGACCTTTATCGTCTGCAGCGCCACAGTAGCAAACCCAAGGGAGCACACAATGGTACCTTGTTGGTTAAGTTAACAACGTTTTTTCATCTCTTTTATTTTGTTCTAGGAGCTTACAGGCCTGAGAGAGGTCACGTCCATTGCTGAGGATGGAAGCCCATGCGGTGAAAAGCTGTTCCTACTTTGGAATCCTCCAGTCCGGGGGATCAAGGATCCTGGAGACGACAAGCCAACCAAGCGGTTCAGGTGCAAGCTCTTGACATTTTGAAAGGTTTACGCATTTGCCCCTTTTGCAGCCCAATTCTAGAGGTTGCGTATCTCTTTGCCGAAATGGTGCAACATGGACTACGGTGCATAACATTTTGCAAGACTCGTAAACTTTGCGAGCTTGTTTTGGCATACACGTAAATTATCCTTTGCTCTTGAGTATTATGGTTGACATCAGTTTTGCAGTCATGGGGTTTTAAAAGAAACTGCGCCTGATTTAGTCCACACTATTCAAGCGTATCGCGCGGGCTACACTCCAGAGGTCGTGACAACGTTATTCAAATATCTCATAAGGTTCTTTTCGACAGGAACGGCGACGCATCGAAAAGGATCTGTTTGGAGGAAAGCTCCGTGGTGTGGCCGCAACAAGCGCTTTGGAGCTTGGCATTGACGTTGGAAGCCTGGATGCCACGCTGCATCTTGGCTTTCCTGGTACAGTGGCAAGGTGAGACTGTTTAAAAGCGTGACTATGGCCTGATCGTGTTTGCAGCTTGTGGCAACAAGCAGGACGAGCTGGCCGAAGGGAGAAGACGTCCTTATCAATTTACGTGGCATTTGAAGGGCCTTTAGACCAGCATTTCTTTAAAGAACCTTTGAGACTATTTTCGAGGCCCATTGAAAACGCGCAGATTGATTCTCACAATCCACAGGTATAAAAGATGACAGTGACACATTTTCAGAAAATGTTTTCTCGGTGCAGGTCCTGGGACAGCATCTGACGTGCGCAGCATTTGAACATCATCTGCATAGTGTCTACGATGAAGATTATTTCAGTACCAGCTTGGATGGAGCAATATCGGAGCTTGTCGGAAGGGGATGCGTTGCCCGTCATCCGAGTTGCTCAATCGTCAATTCCTGGACTTATATTGGAGAAGCTGTACGTATTTTTACATATGGGAAACTCTCATTTGTGTTGTCATTTCAGAAGCTACCCTCGGCTACCTTCAGCATCAGAGCGATCGATCCAGACAAGTATTCTATTGTCGATGAGGTTACTAGCAAGGTTATTGAAGAAGTGGAAGCAAATAGAGCGTTCTTTCAGGTTTCAAAGCTGATATCGTCATGCTAAAGCTTTACGAGGATAATCTTTGCAGATTTACGAAGGTGCTGTATATATAAATCAGGGAAAAAAGTTTTTGGTAAACAGGTTAAACCTGACGGAAAGGTTGGCTTTCTGCCGTCCAACAGACGTGAAGTACTATACTAAAACTCGAGACTACACCGACGTGCACGTCGTCGGCAGTGAACTGGTAAGCTTAGCTTCGCGAATCCCTTCTGAAAGCTAACGAACGAAGATGAACAGACTTATCCAAAAAGAGCCTCAGATGTCAAATACCGGCTCACGAGTGCACAAGTGAACAGGTGCCAAATAACGACGTCCTGGATTGGATTTCGAAAGATCTGGGAAGTTTCGAATGAAACTTTCGATTCAGTTGATCTTCACCTTCCAGACGTTTCGTACGATTCTCAGGTGAAATTTTAACTTGAGCGTGGAAGGACTTCCGACTTGAGTCTGCATTATAGGCGGCTTGGATTCGTGTTCCCAATGAAGTCAAGGAAGCTGTTGAGGCCAAATGTCTTGATTTGCGAGCTGGCCTTCACTCAGCCTGTCATGCACTCTTAAACGTCCTTCCGCTGTAAGTTTTCCTGATTCAGAGGCTTGAAAATCAACTTTCTCTTGCAGATATATCATGTGCAACCCGTCAGACGTCGGTACAGACTGTGCTCACCCCCAAGATAAACGTTATTATCCGGTAAGGTTGCTTGTCTTCGATCGTTGTCCGGGTGGCATCGGGATTTCTGCTCAGGTGAAAAATCTTTAGCAGTTCAAGCGCCTCCTTCTAACCTGCATTTGTATTACAGGCGCAGCCACTTTTTGCGGAGTTACTCCAGGCGGCATTGGAACAAGTGATGTCTTGTGACTGTACTGGGAACACTGGTTGCCCAAACTGCGTTCAGGTGCGTAATAGTAGCGACACTGTTTGTTTTGCTGCTAAAGCTCTGGATTTTCAGTACTTTTCATGTGACGAATATAATGAAGTCCTAGATAAGACGGCAGCCATCCTTATTCTTCAGGTGAGGGGCTGAGATTTTGTCGATTATATTAATTTCACCACTGATGTACGCTTTCCTGCAGGGGGTAATAAAAGCCGAGGATGCCCTGCGAGAGGAAGCCACCAACACATCGTGTCCATAGGTAGATCTGTGTGTGGGAGCTAAGCAGATACATTTTTGTCAATGTAGGTCCAAACTCGGCAGTCAAATATTTGGTGGGAGGCCTGGCACTCGATGTAAAGTTCTCTCCTTTTTACTTTCCGTCCGCTCTGCGCAAGAGGCAAGTTGTCTTCCGTTCTTTTGATGTGGAATCCCATTAACCAAAAGGCTTTGTGTTTCCTTACAGGGAGGGAGCAAAGCCAGTTTAAGCGGTCTATTCTGTGGGCTTAAGTGCACTTCTAGAACATCCTCTGGAGCGTTACTAGCAAAGTATCCAAGGCTGCATGCAAAGTGGCAATTCCAGGCCGGCATGAGTGAAGGCAGGCAGGCAGGCAGGCAGCCTCCGTTCTCGAGTCCTTAACAGGGGAAGATGGGAAGAAAAGCCAACACACCAGAGAACAGCAGCAGCACAGAGCGGGTCTTTTTCACACAAGGAAGTTACAATCAGGAGTTAAGGAGGAGAACACAGAATCAAAATGTCCAGGGAAAGAGACAGTGGGAAATGAATGATCCAACACGGCGTGGGGGGGTTCTGCAGTTGCAAAAACGAATCGTGGTAAGGCCGAGTAACTTTGTAGTAATGGGGGCTTGACTGGGAAAAGGAAGAAGATTTTGCTGTCCAGCTCAAGACAAGCCAAGCATTTTGTGGCAGGGAGAACGTGTGTGCCAAGACGCAACGATGAGAAATAGAGCCATCACTCTGTCTTGTCCACGTCTCGGCAGCGATGGCCAATGTTGGTCGAATTCTTTCGCCGAACGGGCTGGTATGGACAAGCCATTTTCTGAGCGAAAAGAGAATCTCGAGTCCATTTTTGCAATGCTGCTCCGGATCTCTCTTTATAAGATTGCATGCAAGATCTAATCTCACGTAAAAGTTTTCATCTTTTGCTGCTGGACGGAGGAGTAATGCGCGGGGAAAGTTGATTTCTTTTCTTTTCATGGCCAGATGACAATTAACCAGATATTTTGCTCTCTTTGTGTTTTTTTTTTTTCTTTTTTGCTTTCTACAGCGAGGAGTGATACGCGGGAAAAGGAAGGAGCAATTATCTCAGCAATCTATACAAGCATTCCGAGCAGCTCCTTTCTTGTCCAATGGAGCGGAGATTTGTCGTCTCGAGCAAGTCCACGGCCTAGCTAGAGTGAGCCTCGCTCCGGGCTTGCAGAAACTTGAATCTTCGGGATCAAATTGTAGACACGTACGCGCAGTGAAGTCAGCATACGAGCTGCTGGAAACTCAAATCGAGCTTGTACAGCTTCCTTCAGCAGCCGAATTTCTAGCAGCAGGCCTTTGAAGAGAGGAAGTGAAAGAGATTAAAAAAAGCTCAGCGTACCGCATGAATGTGAGGAACGCCGAATCAGGAGGTACGTGCCAGTTTCGTGAAAATTCCAGAGCCTCTGACAAAATCGTTCGCTGTTGCAGGTGCAGGTGTCCGAAAAGATGGAACAAGACGAAAAAATCTGGTTTTGAGAGCTAGTGATCTTTAGCTCCCAGTGAAGAAACTCTCGGAGAAAGCAGCAGGAAGCAGCAGCAGCAGCAACAACAGCAGCAGCAGCACGAACGAATTTTAGAGAAGATTATGAAGCGAAAGAAGAGACGATGAATGATCAGAAGGGGGGCCTTCCGCCAGCTGCAGCAGCCCAAGCCAGGATATCTGGAGTTATCTGGTTTCCCAGCGACACCTGCGGAAGATTATACAGAGACATGGCGCAAGGATCATTGGGGACGCTGCCAGGACCCATTCCTGCCGAAGGACCACCTCCCGACCCTCCAGCGGCTAAAGCCAAGTGGTGTGGAGGAAGACCCGGTCCACCTCCATTGTTTCCGTTCAGCATCCCGTGCTGATCCTGCTCGTGCTCGTCCAGAGGCAAGCGCTCTGCACAAGGTCCGAGAAAGGAGGCGGCTATCACCAGTATCGGACTTACGGACATGAGAGCCCCTACGACTAGTCCTCCAATGACTTGTCCCTGCGCTCCGGCCATGGAGATGGTGAGTCCGGAGCTCGGACAAGTTGGCATGCTGGACGGACTAGAAGCATTGCTTCCGCCGCCACCACCACCGCCACCACCACCGCCGAAAAGAGACGGTGACGAAGTTGGCGGCAGCGGCATTGGCATGAGAGGCTGCGGTGCCGTGGGCTGCATGAAGGTGCCGGACATGGAGAGGATATCAAAGCGTCCGTGGAGAGTTAAGACCGAGGCCGAGTTACCGCCGGGTGGTACCGTCGGCTGCCGCAGCGTCACGTTGGAGACTGTACCGCTGGCGCCGAGCACGCACAGGGAGCGCTGCCTGCGGCGTGCGAAGGTTGCAATGCACTCGTGGACGTCGCAACCAGAGGCGATCTCGAGAACGTGTGGACGCATGCCAGTTCCTGTTTCACGGGTGATGATTATCGGCGGCTTGGGCTTGTTCTTGGAGCCGGGTGGTCGGCCTCGGGGCTTGCGGACAACTTCGCCGGCTTCTCCCATGGCTTTGTTCCCCATTCCCTTCCTCATGCCTTTGTTGTTTCCATTCCCTTTGTTGCTTGGAGTCATGGTGTTCTGGCCGCTGCTGTTGCTGTACTCATCCTCTTCCGAGTTGTGCAGGGAGGGACCTTGCTGCCCGTGGTCGTGCTCCTGGAGGGGTTGCATTGGCTGGAACGAGAATGGAGGAGGTAAACGACCAAGCCTGCTTGGATCCATGCTTTCCTATCTATCTTCTAGCTTGTACTAACCCTTTGCCTTTGCTGCAGTGTGCTCTCTTGCTACCAGAAAATGCGGGAGCTGCTGTCGCGCTCTAGGACTGGCCAAAAGAGCGAGTTTTTCCTCTTCGTTTTCATCTCCAACCCTCCTACTATGAGACTGTTATTTATCCCTGGACTGAACTGACCATCAAAGCTGAGAATTCCCTGCATTCTCCGGCCTACGTGAGAGACCCATGACCTGCGGAAACAAAACCAAGTACCTGCTGCAACGTTGGAGCAGAAAATCGAAGAAAACTCTCGGCCTCAACTCAGATCAGGCTCAACTGTAGCTCTACCTCTCAAACTTAAAGAGCAGCGAGAGAGTGGGGAGAAGAGGAGGAGACGAGGTAGCAACGAAAGAGCTAGAGATACACGCTTGAGGAGGAGCAGCAGCAGCGGCGGCAGTAGCAGCAGCAGCAGCGGCCTGTTGTGATTCTCTCCTTAAAAACGCGACCAAGAGCCGAATATATGAAGTACAAGAAGCACAGCTTTGAAGACCCGGCTTTCCTTTTCTACAGCTTGAAGTGGAGAGGCATCTACCGAGGTCTATAACCAGCCAGCAGCAGCAGGAGCAGCAGGATCGGGCAGCTCAGCTCTCAGTGATTTGATGTGAGTGGTACATAAAAAAAAGCCACGCATTTTTATACTCACGCTCTCTCTCTCTCTCTCAGCGATTTGTTTTTCCAGGACTCTTGATTGATATTTGCAAGGATGGAGATGGAGAGAGAGAGAGAGAGAGGAAGAAGAAGAAGAAGAAGAAGGAAAGGGAGGTGATGATTTGGGGATATGAGCACAGGCTATAGCTCCACAAGCAAACGGGAAGATGAACAACTGGGAGTGCACGTGTAGGATTCAACAGCAACAGTGTTGCACGAGGCCGCACATGGACGACGGTCACTCCATAGCACCTATTACCTCGGTTCTTGCTACTGCTCAAACAAGGCGGATTTTTTAACACTTCCAAGGCACCAACGAGAGCGAGAGCGAGCTGCTTTGCTCCAAGTGCTGCTTCCGCTCCACCAAGGTACAGACAGACTTCGCTGAAATTCTAGCTCTGCGCTTGTGAGTGATGTGAGAGAGGCTGCTGCCTAGAGAGAACTATATAGCATAGCTACTTTGCTTTGGAAGTGCTCACTCCGCTGATGGGCTTTCGTTGGGTTTCAGGAAATTTGCATGGAGCGGCGGACAGAAAGAATGTGAGGGTGATATTATATGCGGCGAGGAGCGGAAATAGAAGCACTTGAAATTTGGAGAAAAGCCAAAACGAGGAGAGGACTGTCCGACCAACGGGCGAAGAAGTTGCGAGTACTAAAAAGAAACCATAAAGAAAAGGAAAGAGGAAAAGAAAACAAGCGCGATCGAGCGAGGCGAGCGGACGAGCCAAGCAGCGAAACTAACTCAGACGAGACTGAGACCGCCCCGAGCCATGAATAGAAAATGATAGAAGAAGAAGGGGCTTCGTACACATCAACGAGAAATTTGGAGCGGAGAAAAATGGAGAGACTGCAGCTCTCTCGAAAAATATACTACATAACAACAGGAGGGAAGCGGAGAAAGAACAACGAGTTATCGAAAGCGGAAGCAAAAGAAGAAAAGCAAGACAGGACGCTCCACAAAAGCTTTGGCTTTCAAGAGCCCTCCAGGATTGAAAAATCAAAGAAATCCAGCGCCGGGTCCTCCGCTTGAGGTAGCGTGTCGCGCAGGTGGTGTTCCGGATGGGTCCCTTTGGTTCATGAGACCGAGCGCTCAACGCTAGGCAGCCAGCGGAAGAAAAGAAAAGAGGACCAGATTTGTGGGATATATTGGCCGAGAAGGAAGGAATCGTTCAAGTTCGCAGCACTAGCTCAGCACCGCAGCAGCAGCAGCACTGTTCCTGTTCATGAATAGCGACATATGGGCCGACATCGCCAGAGCGACAAGCACGTAAGTTTAGTCTCTCAAGACTTAATCAAACTCTAAGAATCCTTGCTTTTCTTTCTCTTCTTTCCAGGAGAGCGTTCGTTCCTGGTGATCACCACTGTTGCTTGCCTACCACCTCTGGTCCAACGCAAAGATGATCATCGACCGACTAGATGGCTGGAAGATCATCGACCGACTAGATGGCTCGAGCGACTTTCGGCCCGGCCGTAAGTTTTTCCGTGCTCATCAATTTGAGTCTTGCCTTTGGTTTGAACAGCCAGCAGACAGTGCAGCCCACCATCTTTTACCGCGTCCCCGCGTGATGATGCCGTCGTGCACAGAGAGCAATTTGACTTTGGTGTAGCAACAAGTTGGCTGGATCATCGTGGCACACACACCGCATAGCGATATGCGCGCGCGCACACACTATACAGAGGTATTTCTCGGTATGTCTGCTTCCATTGTTTTATTCACTCGTTTATCGTTTTATATGCCGCTAATTAATCTAATCTAATGCTCGTCCCTCTCTTTCTCAGTCCTTGAACAAGAGGTGCTGTAAACAAACAAGAGATGGATCAAAAGAGTCTATGATTGTGAACAGGGAGGGAATTTCTCTGCTGCCAGAGTGTAATGACATGACATGATCCAGCCAGCCAGCCAGCAAACACATGGCCAAAGTGACCAAAGTCTTACTTCCTTGCTGGAGAAAAACTTACCACTGGGCTCATGCTTACTGCTGCTGCTGCTGCTGCTCCAAGATCTCTCCAATGAGAGGTATGTATCTTCTATACCTCTTTGTTGGTGTTTCTTGCCAGGAGGGATTAAAAACAGCCCATGTGATGTGTTTGCTGGTTATCAAAGATTTTTGTTTTTCTTGGAGGTGTGATTTGCTTGCCTTGCTTGCCTGCTGTATTTTAATCCCTGCTGGTCTCTTTTTTCTTTTGCTACAACAGCTCTCAGGTCTCTTTGGGTCTCCAAATATGAGGTCTCTGTCAGCCAACAGGAGCAAACAATACAGACAAACTTATCTGGAAGAACAACTTGGGGGTGAACGCTAAGTTTAGGTGGGTGATTTCCTTTTCCAAATTAGCTGCAAATGGAATGATTCATCTGGTGAGCTCCTGATCTCCTGATCTCTTTCTTAAGACAGAGTAATTGCCAGGCTTAAACCTCAGGCTTCCAGAAGGAACCGCACACATAATGTCAATCATCAAACGATTTGTATGTACGTTTCTTCTTCTCTTTTCTCTCTTTGCTTTCCAGACGACTCTAGCAAGCTATAGCTGACTTCATAATTGGGGAGGTGCCTCTCCAGTTATAATGATTTCATCTATTGGAACTGGGAATATGCCCCGTCCATGCATCGAGCAGCAGGAGAATCTGGAAACGTGGGACCTTTTCTCCTTGGCTGGCTGGCTTTGTTTTGACGTTCAAGTTGAAACCAAGGCCACGAATTCGAGAAACAGGAATCTTTGGAACCGCCGTCGGATGTGGGCCAAATCAAGGGACAGGATGCAAACCAGCCTTTCTTTTTTAAATTGACACCCAGTTGCAATCCTTCCTGATGAGATTGGATTGATGTTACAGCTGCCAATGCTTGATTGACTCATCTGAGGAGAGGTGTTAGCAGCCCATGATCCATTGCACTGGACCGCATCAAAACAAAAACACCCCTCAAAAAAAAACATTTTAAAAATGCATAGATAGGAAAGCTGCTGTTTTTCCTGAATCCTTCTTGCTGCCATCTGTTTGTCTGTGCTGGGCCTAGGAACAAAAAAAAAGGAGGGAGGGAGGGGCACTTGCTTTCCACTAGGCATGGAAATTAACAAGAGATTAGTATGAAAGTGAGAGGATGGATGGATGGATGGGAGGAGGAGGTGATTTTTCCTCAGACTGCAGCCAGGGGTCTGTGGCAGACCTGCATTTGCATTGTGCAGAGCAGCTGAAGCAGAAATTTTTATTTTCAATTTTGAAAATAAAAGAATTACTGGAAAGAAATTTAGAGAGACTTGGTCAAAAAGAGCTCAGTCAAACAAGCACAAACAAACACACAGACAGGATGGTGACATATGTGTACCTGTTCTGGAGCTCTGTGTGAAAAAACCAATCTTTCTTTCCCGTTTTGGCAGTGAACACCTTGAAATTAGGGTTTCCTCATGGAAAAGGCAAGGTTTCCACGTTTGAAAAATGCTCGCTGGTTTGGTCAAGAATATTCGTTCCTGAGTTTTTGTTAAACTTTTGCATCTGGCACGATCGATCAAAAGAATGCATGTAAGAAAATCTTTAAAAGTGTTACTCTGCAGACATCAGGCTAGAAAACGAATTGTTTTTTGTGACCTCATTTCATGACGATATCAAATTTTGCACAACAAGTTTAGAATCGTTTTGATGGTTTCGCCGCTCTTTACCACGAAAAGGCCATGATACTTCTTTGAGGGAGAAGAAAAAAAAAAAATTGTAGAGCCCATTGTTGCAATACATTGTGTCCTCTGTTGGTGCGTATAATCTTTTCCTTTTAAAATTATTTTGGATATGGCGAAGATCTAAAGAAAGAAAAAATCTCCAAAAGTTTTGGGACAAAAATGGTTGAATTCCTTGTATAACACTTCAAACAAAAAACTCCTGCCAGTACATCCTTTTTTGTGACACAATTGAAAACTCTGAACAATTCTTAAAAGTGCTAGCTCGCAATGGTTACTTGGATATGTGAAAAACGTTAGGAGGATTGGATCATCAGGCTTGGGTCCATCCATTTTTCTTTTAGAAAAAGAAGGTAGCCCCCATGTCGCAACTTTTGATCGAGAAAGGTCCTGGTGTATCTTACAAGTTCCAATCCAGAGAGGAAGTTTCAAGCAAGCCCGCAATCCCTCCATTGAGAAAACGAAAAAAGTATTCCAAAGCTCTGAGACAAAATGTAAAGAGTGATTTTCACGTCGAGTTCGCAGTCCTGAATATGGCATCAAGAACAAAACCAGGGAAAAAGTAAAACTGGAGAGGAGAAGTCATACGTACCTCGCAAAGAATTCTAACTTGCGGCTTGTGGCGAGTCTCCGAGAGGTTTTTGCGAGTCTTGAAGATTTTTCTCGGCTTCTCTAGCGGCCAATCTCTGTTTCCGGAGATTGGTGTGATGATCCGGCGAATAAACAGACTTTGGATCAGTCACTAAAGCATGCCCTGCTCCAAAAAATATAAAATTCGAAAGAACAACCCCTAGAAATGCAAATACTTACCAATCAAGACGATATTTACAGCGAAAAAGAGGCCAAACCCAATCTTGAGCGCGAACTTGTTGCGCCGCAATTGCGTCTTCTCCAAATCCGTGAGGCGCCTGTCCACTGCGAAGATTGCAATAGCTAGGAATGCGCCGCCAGGAAAAGGACATGGATCCCATCACACTGACCTGAGCCATCGCCTCCCGCCATGCTAGAAACCTAAAGCCCTAATTCTCTCTTCAAGGGCTTAAAGGCCAATTTGTGTTATCTTTTAGTTAACCTTTACATTATAATATTATTATAAAACTTGTATACTACCAGTAGATATTTTATATGGAACCTTTGATGATCAGATATTCTTATTATTTGAATCCTAGATTCTTTCAACCTTAGAAAGTAGGCCCAGGTCGATAGTATCAACCAACGCATACAAAACGTAGGAGAAAAATTTCTTCCAAACCATCCAATCATATTGATTAATCTTAAGTCGCTATCGGCCACGCTGGCAAGCGGCATAATTGAGAGCATGTTCCGCGGCATATTCACCCCGCTAAGTGGCAAACGGTTTTACTAATCAGGTGAAAAGAGGATTTTCTTACCATTTTAGCTTCTTTCTTTGCTGGAAAAAAACGAGGGAGAGAATCACTCGCGAGCAACGCGAGGGCGCGCAAGAGATTCTCCTGGCGCGCGCAGGTCGCCGCCTAGGGTTCCTGGATCGGCGCGGCAGTATTGGCAGTGACAAGCCGGCGACGCAATCGCGAATCGCGATCGTTCTTCGTTGTTTTAGGGTTGCTACAGTGGAGGTGCGTATCGATTGATTGCTTCTCCCTCTCCTGGAATGCGCGAGCTTGCCACGATTCCAGCGCTGGATCATCGGCCAAGAATGCGAGGTAGGAGGAGCTAGAGGGATTCTAGGATGCACAGGGCAGCGGATTATGGTGTCTTGAGGGGGAAATCCAAGAGCTAGAAGAAAGAATGGAGATCGAGTCTCCATCGGCGACTGGAAAATCTCTGATAATCTCCAAGATAGGACGCTCTCCATCGCTGTGCCGCTCGCCGACTGTCAAGGCCGGGATTGATAGCCTCTCGTGCTTATCGGAGCTCACAGTGGGCTCTTCCTCCTCTTTGAGCAGCGATGTAGGTGGCGGCGGCGGCGGTAGTGGTGGTGGTAGTGGTGGCGGTGGGCGTAGCGGCGGTGGATTCTTGCCAGAGGTCGACCAGACTCCGCGAGGACAGGATATAGTGGGCTTTCATCAAAGAGGCACCCGGTTTGAGTTCCAGCTCTTGCTACCTCCAGTGGTGCTCGTCCTCGTCCCTTTCGTGTGGTGGTACTGGAAGTTTACGAGCATTCCATCTTCGTCTTCCTCGAGCTTGGGCTTATCCACCAGTGCCAGTTCTTCTTACTCGGGCTCCAGCACTGGGAGCTTCTGGCTGGATTTTCTCGCGATGCTGCTCTTCTTCGCGGCTCTGGCCTTCTGCGCGAGGGTGGCTCTCGTCCACTTCGTCTCCTCCAAGTCGCACTCGCTCTACGTGCTTCGGACCATCTTGGCGCACAGCCGGCTGAATGGGATGCTCCTGCGGCCGCTGGGGATTTTCCTGGACGATCACAGGGACAAGAGGTGCTCGAATTCTTCCTCGGCTGCTACTGCTGGTGGGCCGACAATTACCTGGACCATCGGTTCCAAGCCGAGGATCGAGAAAAGCCGGCTTTTTGGCGAAGGCGTGCAGAGATACAGCAACGGAGACGTGTATGAAGGTGAGTTCTACCAGGGAAGATTCTCGGGAAGTGGTGTCTACTACTTCTACTTGAGTGGGAAATACGAGGGAGACTGGGTGGATGGGAAGTATGACGGCTATGGCGTCGAGACTTGGGCTAGAGGAAGCCGGTACCGGGGGCAGTACAGGCAAGGATTGAGAGACGGCTATGGAGTTTACAGATTCTACACGGGAGATGTCTACTCCGGGGAGTGGTGTGGAGGCCAAAGTCACGGCTATGGCGTCCAGACTTGCGAGGATGGAAGTCGGTACGTGGGGGAGTTTAAGCGTGGGATGAAGCATGGTTTTGGCTACTACAGATTCAGGTAAGCTTGATCGTCCGAGAAAGTTTCCTCCAACCTTTTCTTTTGGCTTTGTTCCAGGAACGGTGATACTTACGCTGGCGAGTACTTCGCCGACAAGATGCATGGCTATGGAGTCTACCACTTTGCGAACGGGCACTTGTACGAGGGTGCCTGGCACGAAGGCCGCAAGCAAGGCCTGGGACTCTACACGTTTCGAAACGGCGAGACGCAGGCCGGCCACTGGAACTGCGGTGCATTGGAGGTTCCCAGCACACTGAACCCGGCTCCAGGTTCCTCGACGGCCGTCAGCCACGCCAAAGTTCTCAACGTCGTCCAGGTAAACTCCTCTCTCACGTTGTTCAAGTCCTTCGAGTCTTAGTAGCAAACTCGTCTTCTTTCTTCGAGTTCTTCGAGTCTTAGTAGCAGCCAAGTGCGAAGATTTAGCTTTCTCGATCGGATCTAATCGAGCTGTTGCTTCCAGGAAGCGAGACGAGCTGGGAAGAAAGCCCTGGACGTTCCGCGAGTGGATGATCGCGTCAACAAGGCCGTGGCGGCCGCGAACAAAGCAGCAAACGCTGCGAGAGTGGCCGCGGTCAAGGCCGTCCAGAGGAAGGACAAGGTTGCTTCGGTCATCCTCAACGTGTGAAATCTCATCACAACGACACTGTACATGACGACTCTAGAAGCGCAAAAAAGAAAAATGGAGTCTCGGTCTTCCTCTCTCTCTCTTTTTGTTTTCTTCTCTCTTTTTTTTTTATGAAGCTGTAGCGGAGGAACTCTGCTATGATCAGCGTCATTCCCGAGGTGATGAGAACCGGCTCTTTGTTTCGTTTTTCCCCCCCTTTTTGTGGTTTTTCTCTCCTTTTTACTAATCAATAAACCAAAATAATTAGCTTAATAATACCCTCTTTTTACACCTTTTTTCTTGGAATATGCGAAGATGCGAGGAAGAAAGATGGAGATCATCGAGAAAAGAGGAAGATCACATCGACATATCAAGAAAGAAACCCTGGATCACGGAAACGGAACTCTAAACATAAGCTTTGGATGAAAAGGTGGCGGAGAGGAAAAGCCCTAAAACCAGGTTAAATAGTTTTGACCTTTAGGGAATTAGGTCGTACGGTTCTTCGTCACGGTGATCCCAAGATAGCAATCAATAAATAAAAGAATTATTTTTTAAGTTTAAAAATTTGTGTTTTTGGTTTGCTCATTGGGAGTTTGAGCATATTCTATTTTTATTAATAGCTTGAATTCTAGGTTTTAAATGGTTGTGATTGATTTTCTTAACAACTATGGTTTAAAACTTTTAATCCTATTTTCTTAAATTAAAACCAGTTTAAAATCTCCAGCCCAAGTCTATCAAGGATGGTGTCTACAGCTTGATAGACTGGGGTGTCTGGCCTGCAGTCGTCCATTTTCGAGCCTGGTACGCGTGGTGGACAAAGCCTGGCCAAGTTTGGAAGTGGTGTATGGTATACCCAAAATCCCCAACTGGGAGATGTCCCCGGATTGTTACTTTTGTGGGGGGAGGTCCACGGACGTGGTGCACGACGAGGAGAGCTTGCTTTATTGCTGCCTCAAGATGCGATGCTGCTGTGCCTGGTGATGAGTTTGAGGTTCTGCAAATCAGGACTGCGATCGTGACATCTCTCATCGAGGAGCACGGACGGCACCTTTACCCGCCGCTACTGCGCAAGTGAGTTGTTGTCCTTTCTCTTTTCTTGATTCCGTTTCCTGTGGTGTGAACAGACTTGGCTGGAGCTTCGTGGCGGGACAACAGAAGGTGCTCCCCACAAATATGCTGCATGAAGCTGAGCGAAAAGGAGATAGCATGATTCAGGGCGGGGAAGCCAGTGTGGCTATGGATTGCGAGCCACTCCGATTGCTGCATACAAAAGCGTAGCCGGAATCGGAGAGTTGACGTGAAACTCTTGACTGAAGAATCGTTCAGGGAGACGTAAATTTTTTTAGTTTCTTAATTATGAGTGAAGGATTCGATCTTTCTGCTGTTGGCGCGGTTTGACTTCCTTCACACATGGTTGAACTGGTAACTTGGGTATTGATTGCATGAAACAACGATCGCATTGCTCTCGATCCGCCCACCTCCCCTCGCCCGCGTAGATCCCAGCCATGAGGAGATAGATTGCAGCATGCCGCTCGCCCAGATCGATCAAAGCCTCAAACGCAACCTCGCCAATCTCCACACGCCGCCACTTCCGACACGCCGCCAGCACAATCACCGCATTTGCCGCTAATGGCATCTTCCTCGCCATCCTCGACTTAGTGCTCCATCTCCCAAATCGCGGCTCCATCGATTCGAAGAACTCTAGCCCGGCGTAAGGATCGACACGAACGTCGCGGTGCTGGGGCCGTCTGGAACCACCTTTCCCAGCCTCCAGTAGGGAGCTCGTCAGGTTCCTCAAGGGCCTTGCTGCGTGCCTCTGCTTCTGTGGCCAACTTCACCACACTTCGCCTTCCCACAAGACTTTCATAACCACGGATATCCTGTTGTTCCGGGTAGCTCCCACGACAGTTACCATAACTTCCTTGGCGACTCTTGTCACGCTTGCAAGCTGGAGATCCCGGGTCAGGAGTTTGAGGCTGCCGTATTTGCGGTGGAAGCCGTCCTGGTCCATTTCGCCACGAGCACTCATGTTGGACGCATTGGTCATCACTACCCGATAAAGAGCAGTGGCCACCCACTCCAGAGACGGTGACACCTTGTCTATCGCGTAGGAATCCAATCCACATTCGCAAGTGGAAGCAGCGGCCCGTCATAAGTTTTCACGCGCCGCCCATAAGCATGGATCTGCCTCACGCATTGCACGCCGATGCCGTTCCCGACAAGGCCAAGGACTTCATTCTGGAACGTGTAGAACAGCTCGGATCTGCTTCTCCGCCTCCACAACAAGTTACCAAGAATAACCACCTATCCCCTGGCATCGGCAATCTTGTGGCTACGACTCTTTGTATTCTTCAACTCTATACCGATCCATGTATCGCCGATTTTGAAGAAACTGTCTGGCCTTCTGGAGTACCTCCCTCAAAAACAGGGTCCTCAGCGCCTTCTGAGCCCCACGTAATGTCGACGAGCACCCCTTCTGCAGCAGCTATAGCCTTGGCAAGCTCCACGAACAGACTACACTGCTTTTTATACGATTTCACATATTCATCCGTCACTCCTTGGGTCAGGCATTCCTTGGGAAGAGCCCCCAGGACGACGCCCCTCTTGCTTGCCCAGAAGTTCTGAAAGCTGTCAAGCGTGATGTCGCTCCGCCTCGCGTCCTGTCCACTCTAGTAAAGCCATGCCGACCGAGACTGTAAGGATTGTCCTCTTTAGGCACTCATGCTCGCTCGAGAAATCTACCATGGGACATGCCATACCCGGTACCATGCTCCGCCCCATGCTCTGCCACCTGCTCGTCAGATGGCCGTGAAACTGCAAGGTTTCCTGGTTGTAGCTGTCGCAGTCGGAAGAATCTCTCCTGTCTGGTCGTTTTCGTATGAAGGGCACGAACTCTCTGGCGCGTGGCTCCCCTGCATTGGCGAGCGCTTCCTCCGTCCTACTCTGGGCGCTAGAGGAGGAGGATTCGAGTGGCCTCTATTTCATCCGCCTCGTGTTGATACATCAAAGGCACGAGCTTGTTCCACTGCAGTGAGTTTGAGCTACGAACGTTGCGAGGATCTCACAAAAGAACTTATGACGGCTCCTCAAAACCCTAGCGCCTCGTAGCGTGCATCGGGACTTGATCAGCTTCTCCGACGGCAAGATTGTTGGAAAGCTCTCGTCCTTGGCTTCGCCTTTTCGTCCTGGAAGTTGATCGTTAGGAGAATCGAAGTAAGTATCCTCCAGTTTTGTCAAACTTCTGATCTTCTATTTTTTTATCTTCCTCGAGCAGATATGCCGAGAGTGGAATCAATGTCTGTGTCCAGTTCCAACTCGACTGAGACGGTGGACGACTTCAAGCTGCAGTCAAGGTTTGTTCTTTTTTACTTCCTTTTCTATAGTTCACTGATTCTTCTTTTGTTGAAGAGGTCAAAGAGGAGACAAAAGTGTGACCTTCACATGACGATCATGAACCCCAATTTCCTTTTTTCTTTTCTCTCTCCTTGAATCCTTTTTTTTTGACATGGAAAACCTCGTGAAAGCCACAGATGGTAATATTTGTTCCTCTCCCAAGATTTTGCTTTCTAAGTGTAATTCGCAAACTTGGTCCACTAGTGGAAACGATGAAGGTTGTTTGTTATTATTTCTTTCTGCTTTAAGTTGTCAGAAGTGACATTGTTGCAATTGTCAGCAATCTAGGAACTTTTAAAGAAGCTCTCAAGCTCCCACAAATTGTTCACTCCATTACTTTGTTTCTCTTGACTTACCTTTGTTTTCTCCTTTCAGGTGGCGTGATGTCAAGCTCAGGAATGCCAAGTTACATGGACCCTGGAAGACTCCTCTTCATGGCAATGTGCTAGATAAAATCTGGGCCGTCCTTAGATGTAAACTTTAGACCGTGTGTTTAAAACAATCTGAACCGTTCTTTTATACAAAATCTGAGCCGTCCACTGTGGGCAAATCGAAGCCGTCGATCTTCAAGCCGTCCAATATTTAGCTGGTGACGTGGCAATTAACTGATGAAGTGTCGTACACGTGGCGGGATTTTGTTGGGATTCTAGGCCCCACCACTTCTACACGAGTATCTGTCTTCCAAATGGACGTATATATATAACTCGGGTTGCCAGCGACAAAACAAAGTGTACTGAGAATTTCGTTTGAAGTTGGAGACCTTCTGAGCTGGAATGTTTCTTAAAAGAAAATCATGAGAGTATATTGCGATTCTTGCGCGAATTGCTCCAATGCGCGTGCAGATTGATTCCAACCGGAGAGGGGATTGAGCAATTCCTGGCGGGAGATCTAGCCAGAAAAATAAGGAGCAATGTGAAAAACACATCAAGCCAGAGACTATGGTGATGAACCGGACTTCGAGCTTGAGCGAAATCCTCATCATCGATGCGACTTCTTTGGCGAGCGCTGTGGCGATGGGAATGCGAGTGCCACGATCGAATGCAAGGGCCACATTTGGTGACTGCCGCTCTTCTCTGCTCGTAGCGCTCTCGCTCACTGCTGCTATCGATTGATCCGATGTAGAATCCTCTCCAAGTATTATCTCCACGGCGCGTGCCTCAAGGGCGATTCCTGCCAATTCTCCCACAGCTTCGACGATCCATCCAGCAACGTAAGATTGTTCGATCCCAATTCAATTTGTTCTTGGTTTTTTCTCGGACGTTTTTCCTCTCAGATTTGTACGTTTTACCAGAGCGGTGTTTGCTCCTATGGCAGCCACTGCCGCTACGAGCACATAAGACTCTCTCGCCCAAAGCTTCCATTTGTTCCACCGGTTAATCCCTCTCCATCTCCATCTTCCACCAAAGATCATCCATCTCCAAAAACAAATCTTTCGCAAGCTCCTAGCTCTTCCGCCACCACCACTTCTCGGCCAGCTCCGTTGCCCACGAAGTTACCTCTTCTAAACACCTGGCAAGAGCGTCCTCTAGGCCTCATCCCTGGGAAGAGTTCCAGGCTCCAGATACTGACACGAGATTTAAGGCTGTAACGCCTTAAGGGTTGAGAGGCTGGCCTAGGGTTCGCTCTCTTGTTCGTTTCATTGGTATCGGAGCAGCACGTTCTTTTGGGGATGGCGGGAGAGCAAGACATTGATCCTGATGAGAAGTATGGCATTAGTGATGATAGCCATGATGATGTGGAAGAAACTCTTGATGATGTCGTTGTGTGGCAAGGACGCCAGATTTCTGAGGTTCAGAGCGACATAAAGGAAGTTAAGGATTATGTCAATCTCATTAAGGATTTCTTGCTTCGCATAAACCCTCAAGGGTTGAATCAATCTCATGTCCGTGATTACCATTGGTATATCAAGCATGCCAAGGATTATGGTATCGTGGAATGGAAATCATCACCAAATGTTTGTGATAGTCAAGAGGTTGATTCTTGGTTGGAATTGTGGGAAAGTTGTTGGTCTCACAATCCTTGTGAGGATAAGGTGAAGATAGATTTCTTTGTGACGAAGCTTACGGGCCATGCTTCTTCGTGGTGGAAGAACTACATCAAAGCTAATCCGAAGCCGACTTCTTGGACTAATTTGACAAAGGTTTTCTGCACTTCATTTGTCAAGAAGTTTGAAGAAGTTGATCTTGTGAATCAGTTGTTAGAGATCCGGCAAGGGACTCTGTCTTTGGATGCGTATGTCTGCAAGTTCCATGATCTTTGCCTTAGTCTCACAGGCACCTATAATGAGCTACTAAAGGTGCAATGTTTTATCAAAGGATTGAGCTCGGTGGATGTGTAGCAAAAGGTCAAGAAGGATTTTCCAGCAACATTGACTGATGCTATCACTAAGGCTCAGATCTTTTCGCCCGAACTGTCAGTCAACTCGGTCAACTCTGGTCGACGAGATGGTCTACGGAGTAGTCAACGTGATGACCAGCTCGCCAATGCTTCATATTCGGGGAAGAAACAACTATTGTTTTGTTATGGCTCGAAGCATGAAGATGGT
This sequence comes from Selaginella moellendorffii, assembly GCF_000143415.4. Taxonomy (NCBI): domain Eukaryota; kingdom Viridiplantae; phylum Streptophyta; class Lycopodiopsida; order Selaginellales; family Selaginellaceae; genus Selaginella; species Selaginella moellendorffii. Next base: position 424,063 of record NW_003314301.1, on the reverse strand, counting down.
AGTGAGGCTAAGAAACTTTGTTTGGACCAGCGAGAGAAGGATAAGGCGGAGGGCAATTGTTTTTGTTGCCATAGAGTTGGACATCAAAGCAAGGATTGTTCTGAAAGGGTCAATGAATAATAAGGTGATTGTGGTGGAAATTATAGGCAATGATGTGAGTGATAGTGCTTTTGGGGCCATATTGCTTCAAGTTAGGCATTGTCTCGCATTCATGAGCCACAAGTTTGATGCCACATAGTGGAATTGACTTACTCTAGAATGGCAATATTATCTATATAGATCGGACTTCTATGTAGATTCCAATCATCAGTCTCTCTAGATGTGGATCTTTGAGGCCACCTTGCTCGTTGGCAAAAGTTCCTGCAAGAAATGTCAGTTAAGATCTGGTACAAGCATGGAGGTGACAATAAGGTGGCTGATGCGTTATCCAGGATGGTAAATTCTATCTCATTCGTGAAGCTATCTAGCGATTTCTTGGATGAGCTTAAGGAGTTTGCTGACTTCGACTCCTTCATCAATGATATTTGCACGAAGGTTTTGTTGAGGGACACCTCTACGAATTTGAAGGGTGACAAGTTTGCGTCATTCGAAATACGAGATGGAATCCTGGTGAAGAAGGGACGTGTAGTGGTTCCTTGTGTTGACAAACTCATCAAACGGATTTTGGTTGAGTGTCATGATATGCCAAGTGCTGAGCATCCGGGGGTATTGAGAACGTATATGTTGGTGAAGAGGCATTTCTTTTGGCCTGGGATGAAGTCAGATGTTGAGAAGTACGTACGTGGTTGTTTGACCTGCCAGGCGGTCAAAGTTGATCATCAGAAGCTCGCTAGCCTCCATCATCCTTTACATGTACCCGAGAATAAGTGGGATAGCATCTCGATGGACTTTATCACTGGTTTGCCCAAAACCTTTCGAGGAAATGATGCTATTTGGGTTGTTGTGGATCGTTTGACGAAGATGGCTCACTTCTTCCCTGTGAAGACAACGATAAAAGCTTCTGAACTTGCTCAGCTGTTTATAGATTGGTTATTCAGTCTCTATGGTTTGCCAGGTGACATTGTGAGTGATCGGGATCCCAAGTTCACGTCCAAGTTTTGGCAAATGGTCTTTGAGAAGCTAGAGACTAAGCTGAGCATGAGTAGTGGTGAGCATCCACAATCTGATGGGCAGACAGAGCGCATGAATCAGCTATTAGAAGATATGCTACGGTCTTTTGTGGGAAACTTGACTCGACAGGGAGTATGGGAGAAATACTTGCCTTTACTTCAGTTTGCTCACAATAGCGCTCATCAATCGGCTATTGGCATGTCTCCTTTTATGGCGATGTATGGCTATGAGCCTAGGTCTCCTGTGAGTTTGAATTTAGCTTTGGTTCGGGTTCCTCATGCTTGTGATTTCCTGGAGGATATGCAAGACAAGCTTGAGTTGGCAAAATTGAACATGAGGCAAACTCAAGAACGAGACAAAAGATTGGCTGATGAGCATCATCATCATCAAGAGTACAAAGTTGGTGACAAGGTGTAAGTGACTAATTTTTCCATTCTACTTTAGTCACTTAACCACACCTCTGACCACTTGGAGGAGTCTCATTCACAACCTCCATAAGTCCAATCCAGGACTTGGGACTTGCTAGCCCCGAGAATGGCATCCATGCCACTCAACATTTGCACTTGGTCCAAGTGCTCCACGTGTCCGATCCCATGACCGACACTCAAAGGTACCACCGACATAGCCGCCCGTTACGCTAAGGCCATGCCCAATCACCTTTGCCACACTGGTAGTCCAATACCACTTGCATCACAGTCTTGGCTCTCCAAGACTGGGCCATCTGTCCACGAGTGGTCATCCTAGATCCACTCCTTAGCATCCTTGGGATGCCCACAGACCTGGGGAATCGCCTTCCCCAAAGTCCCTTTGTCAGTTCCTACCAAGTCCCTTTCTGCCCCTGGCCGTGTTTGCCAACACTGCCACTGGGTCGAGGCCCACAGGCCCGACCACTAAGTCCCATGGTCCTCTGGGACTTCCTCACCACACGACTGTGTCCTTGGTCACTACCCCAGAGGACTGCTCCTCTTCCTTTCCACAGTCTAGGCCTTTGGGACAACATTTCGGAACACCGTGGCCTTACGCGAGCCACCAGGGTACTCTCCCCGCCTTTCGCCTTTAGGTGCTCTAGCCATGGGCTTAGAGCGAGGTTTCGTTGAGCCACGCCTGGTATCCAAGTAGGTAGTGCCACCCACACTTGGACTGGGAGCATCGGCCAGTCGATCTCCCGGGGGAACTAGAGCCGGCTCTTGAACACTTCACCAAGCTACCCCGCTTGTCGGTCCGTATTCACTCCAGTCTTGGACTTCCCAGTGGTCAGTTCATCACCCAACACTGGGTCTGGCCCTTCCTGGGCCAAACTGGCCTTTCCTGGCCAAACTGGCTCCACTGCAGTCCTCCCCCTACTATACTTTTGGAGCTCACCAAACCCCCCAGGGTCTGGGAGACGAACGCTTTGGGCTTTCACCCTCTCAGGCTCCGGACTCAGACTCGGACTCGGACTCGGACTCGGACTCAGATTCGGACTCGGACTCGGCCTCGGCCTCGGTCTCGGTCTCGGTCCCGATCTCGGTCTCGGTCTCGGTCTCGGTCCCGGTCTCGGTCCCGGTCTCGGTCTCGACTTCGGACTCCATCTCGAACTCCATCTCGGACTCCATCTCGGGTCCATCTCGGGTCCATCTCGGACTCCATCTCGGACTCCATCTCGGGTCCATCTCGGACTCCATCTCGGACTCCATTTCGGGTCCATCTCGGGTCCACCTCGGACTCCATCTCGGACTCCATCTCGGACTCCATCTCGGGTCCATCTCGGACTCCACTTCGGACTCCAACTCGGGTCCATCTCGGGTCCACCTCGGACTCCATCTCGGACTCCAACTCGGGTCCATCTCGGGTCCACCTCGGACTCCACTTCGGACTCCAACTCGGGTCCATCTCGGACTCCACTTCGGACTCCAACTCGAGTCCATCTCGGACTCCACTTCGGACTCCAACTCGAGTCCATCTCGGACTCCACTTCGGACTCCAACTCGAGTCCATTTCGGACTCCACTTCGGACTCCAACTCGAGTCCATCTCGGACACTCCCACGTGTCATGTGTTGGTCCTTTTGGGTCCCTTTTTGGAGCCTCGCCTTTTGCTCGCTTCGTGCTCGTTCCTTGGGCACTTCGTTGGGAGTTCCACTCCCGCTCTTGACTTTTCAAGTCGGAGCTTTTGGTCCAAACGTGTTACGCTCGTTTGGCTCTCGCTTCGGCCACTACTATGTGGCGCCCTTCCGGCTCCACTTTGGGGCCTAGGGATTTTGTGTCTCACACAAGGTTTTCTTTAAGCTATCAGATGCACAACGGTCTCTAAAAGGAGGTGGCAGTGCTAAGTTGTCTCCACGGTATTGTGGACCTTGGAGAATTTTACAGCGTGTAGGGGATCTTGCATACACTTTGGACTTGCCAGTTAGTTTGAAGATTCATCCAACGTTCCATGTGAGCAAGCTTAAAGCGTGTTTGCACTCTGGTGATATTGTGGATCAGTCCATCATCCAGGTTCCAGAGATTGATGCAGAGAAGGCTGGTCCGGCCAATATTCTTGCTCAAAGATTGGTGAAAACACGCCGGAAAACAACTAAGGAGTTGTTAGTTCAATGGAATGGTTATTCCATGGACGAAGCTACATGGGAAACTAAGGATGACGTGAAGAGAGTGTTTCCGAGTTTTGGTTATGACTTGGATGACATTCCTAAAGAAGGGGAGAATTGAGTTCTATAACCGTATTACTATATGATTTAAGCCGTTTGTTCTATTCTCATTCTCTTGTTTCCATGACTGTATTGTCATGTGAGAAAGCCGTATTGCTTTCTTTCTTTTGTGGCCGTTTGTCACAATGTTGGTGTTGCCGTTTGCACATCTTTTCTCCATGGCCGTATTGCCTTGGACTCCCTTCATGTGAGGCTCGTTTAGCTTCTCGAGGCTGCCGTATGTGGCTGGGTCATGAGGGGACACGAACCATGGGAATATTCTGAGAATATTCCATGGCCTGTGGGATTTAAGGCCGTAACGCCTTAACGGTTGAGAGGTTGGCCTAGGGTTCGCTCTCTTGTTTATTTCAGATACTGCAAGCTTGGATCTGGCCAGTTGTCCCAGTTTTTCTAGTTTTAATCAAGATGAGTTTGATATTTTGATAGATGAGACGACTTCTCGTGAGACTAGACTAAGCCAGTCATGCATCACAGTTACTTCGAAGCACACTTTTAGACTCCAAAGATTTCACTAAATTATTGATAGTGTGAGGGTCACATATATATCTCATCAGTTTGAAGTTTCTCTAAAAGGCTTGACTTTGAGGTCGTTCTATATTATTAATTTCCTTAACTTAAGATCATGCGTTTTCGAGGAAGGTGCAAAGGAAGCGAATGCGAAACCCTACGAGATCAAAGCGGTATATATATGTAAGCGATATGATCACAAATCTCAAGTATACATCATGGCTATGGAAGTTCCAAAGGTGAAGCTTGGCTCTCAAGGCCTAGAAGTCTCAAAGCAGGGATTGGGGTGCATGGGAATGTCCATCAATGGTTACGGCCCTCAAAAGCCTGAGCCGGAGATGATTGATCTCATCCGCAAGGCTGTTGAATCGGGGGTCACTTTTCTCGACACTTCTGATGTCTATGGACCGTATACCAACGAGATCCTCGTCGGAAAGGTAAGCGCAATCGATGAAAGTGTATGGAAGTTCTCACTAATTCGTGGCAGGCGATCAAAGGAATTCGTGACAAGGTCCAAATCGCAACCAAGTTTGCAATAGCTTTCGACCATGAAAACTGGAGCAGCAATGTCACAATTCGGGGGGATCCGGCTCATGTTCGTGCTGCTTGCGAGGCCAGCTTGAAGAGGCTCGAGATCGACTGCATTGATCTCTACTATCAGCACCGGGTCGATCCCAAAGTTCCAATCGAAATCACAGTAAGAGTTGTATAGAACTTTGTGTCCGTTCATGGTGAATTATATCGATTGCTCCGTGAAGGTGGGAGCGATGAAAGAGCTCGTCAAGGAGGGAAAGGTGAAGTACTTGGGGCTCTCGGAAGCATCAGCCGCTGATATTCGTCGAGCTCATTCGGTTCATCCCATCACCGCTGTTCAGATCGAGTGGTCTCTTTGGACCCGAGATGTCGAGGAGGAGATCATTCCAACTTGCAGGTAACTTCTCCTGCTTCATTCATTGAGATGGTCTTTCTTGTAAAAATCAGGGAGCTCGGGATTGGCATTGTTAGCTATAGTCCACTCGGACGAGGCTTCTTCTCAGGGAAGGCTGTGGTGGAAGAGATTGGCGATGACGATTTCCGCAAAGTACTGTTCTTGCAAGAAGCTTGTAAAGTTCTAAAGCGCTTGTCTATTTGATACAGACGGTTCCGAGGTTCCAGGGAGAGAACTTGGCGCACAACAAGATTTTGTACGAGAAGCTCTGCAAGATAGCTGCGGGGAAGAAGTGCAGTCCCGGGCAGCTTGCTCTTACCTGGGTCCAACACCAAGGCGACGACGTTGTTCCCATTCCAGGCACTACTAAGCTCCAAAACTTCGAAGAGAACCGAGCTTCCCTCCGAGTCACTCTCTCCAAGGAAGATATGGACGAGGTCGAGAGCGTAGTTTCGGTTGATTCCGTCAAGGGAGAGAGGTACAGCGACGTCCATATAACTAATACATGGCGTTTGACTTCCTCGCTGCCTCTCTCAGCTTGGAAGAGTAGCGTTTAGAAAGGCCTGGAACTCATAAAACAATAAAGGAGTGTTGAAAAAGCAATCTCATCCCAAAGAGATGTTAAAGGTAGAAGATGATGTGGTATATAATTATACCCAACATACACTTATTCATCATATAAAGGATTTGTATCGAAATCCAGCACTATAGTCTATAAGTGGTTAATACTTTTTACCTTTAGGGAATTAGGTCGTAGGGTTCTTCGTCGCGGTGATGCCGCAGCACAGGTGCGCGCCCCGCCCAGAAGAAATCTCTCGTTTTTCCAGCTAATTGATTGATCCAATGTAGAATTCTCTGCAAGTATTATCTCCACGGCGCGTGCCTCAAGGGCGATTCCTGCCAATTCTCCCACAGCTTCGACGATCCATCCAGCAACGTAAGCTCTTTTTGTTCGATCCCCAATTCCATTTGTTCTTGCTTTTTTCTCGGGCGTTTTTCCTCGCAGATTTGTACGTTTTACCAGCGCGGTGTTTGCTCCTATGGCAGCCGCTGCCGCTACGAGCACGTAAGACTCCCTCGCCCAAAGCTTCCATTTGTTCCACCGTTTAATCCCGCTCCATCTCCATCTTCCACCGAAGATCATCCATCTCCAAAAACAAATTTTTCGCAAGCTCCCAGCTCTTCCGCGACCACCTCCACCGCCGCCACCGCCACTTCTCCGCCAGCTCCATCGCCCACCAAGTTACCTCTTCTAAACGCCTGGCAAGAGCGTCCTCTAGTCCCTCCTCCAGCTCCATCGCCATCTCTCGCTACCTTCGACACCTTCGAGCCGGATCCCTGGGAAGAGTTCCAAGCTCCAGACACCGCAAGCTTGGATCTGGCCGATCGTCCCATCTGTTCTTTCGCCGCCGCCGGCTACTGCCCCTATGGAAACTCGTGCTCCAATCTCCATGGCGATCTGTGCGAGAGCTGCGGTAAGCATTGCTTGCATCCCTTTCGAGAGGCCGAGAGGGAAGAACACAGGGAGCAGTGTGTGCGTAGCCAGAAGCGTCTCGAGTTACTCCGCATGAGCCAGGACATCGAGTGTAGCGTTTGTTTGGAGCGTGTTCTGTCCAAGCCTTCCATGTCCGACCGGAAGTTTGGGATCTTGTCCGGGTGTGATCATCCGTTTTGCATCGCGTGTATACGAGATTGGAGAGGTGGCACTCGCCCCGGCATGGATCTGGAAACCATCGTTCGAGCTTGTCCGATTTGCCGAGTTTCATCGCATTACGTGATTCCCAGCGTTGTTTGGTATTCCAACACGGAGGAAAAGGAAGAGATTGTAAACGGATACAAGAACAAGCTCAGGTATGTCTATCGTTTTCTTTCTTGATCTTGGTTTCCAAGTAACTTACTTCGTTTTTCTCGCTGCTAGTTCGATCGACTGTAAGTATTTTGAATATGGAAATAGCACTTGTCCGTTTGGAACTAGCTGCTTCTACAGGGTAAAGTTTTGTTCTTCGTTAAGTTTCCATCGAGCTAAGTTTGTGTGGATTGATTTCGCAGCACGCTTATGGTGATGGTACAAAGGAAGAAGTGAAGCTCCGGCACCTGGGAGCCGCGGATGGAACCACTGTAATTGCAAAAAATATCAGGTGAAACAGGTGGATCTCCTTGTTCTTGAGCTCTAACGTGATCCTTTGGAAACAGGCTCTCAGATTTCCTGACAAACTTGAAAAAATAAATGAGATAAGATCCTTTATTTTTAAAAAAAGAAGAACATATGTAAAGAAGAAGAGGATATCTCAACTTGATGTTCTTGAGTTGATTGTCAATCGGAATCGAACATATTTGGATTCTGATTAACTCCTCATTTTTGTCATTGAGCACTGCATTGGCTACAATAGAAGAACACATAACGGTGAACAAGAGTGAAAAAACTTGTCATTTTTCCACTCACCAAAATCCACCACATGAGCACTTGCCATCTCTAAACTCGTGGAACCTGTTCGCGTCTCTACACACCACCACTCGCCGCTCCACTCTCGATATAACCTCCGTGGCCTTGTGACAATCCTCGCAAACTCGCAAGTTCTTGGCGATCCTCACGCTCGTCCCTGGAGCCGAGTTGACGAGCGCACACCCGATGGCCAGCTTCTCGCTGTGTCCACACAGCGCAGCCTCCTTGTCCTCGTCGCTGATGTTATACAGCACACTGCTCACGTCGGGAACGTAGCCTTCTTCCTTGATCCGAGCCACCACTTCTCTCATCCTCGCGCGAATCTCCTCGATCTGTGGATGCGTCGAGTCTCCAGCTCCAAACCTGTGGATCTTCCCGGCACGATCGACCCACCAGCTCTGTCCCTGCTTCTTCCAAGCCTTCGCATTCCTCCTCATCGCGTTTACTCTCGCGCTCTCCTCCCACAACCCGAGGCTCGCGTAAGTGTCCGCCATGAGAACGTACGCCGCGCCATCTTTCTCGTCGATCCTCACCAGCGACTCAAACGCCACCTTTCCAATCTTTGCGTTCTTCCACTTCCGGCAAGCCCCCAGCAGCGTCATCCACACGGTCGAGTTTGGCTCGTAAGGCATGCCTCGCACCATCGCTACCGCGTCGTCGAGATGGTTGGCCCGGCCCAGCAAGTCGACCATGCAAGTGTAGTGCTCGATGCTGGGAGTTATCACGTAGTCAGAGCACATCGCCTGGAAGTATTCCTTGCCTCTGTCCACGAGCCCGGCGTGGCTGCAAGCCGTGAGGATCGACAGGAAAGTTACACCGTCCGGCTGGAGGCGTTCCTCGTTTTGCATCCTCTCGAAGAGATCAAAAGCCTGCTTTGTGTCACCCTGGTAGCCATATCCTGCTATCAACGCGCTCCAGCTTATCAAATCCCGCTTGGACGTTGAATCAAACACCTGCTGAGCTTCCACCAGGCTGCCACACTTGCCGTAGAGACTGATCAGCGAGTTGACCACCATGTCATCTTTTCCGTATCCAGCACTGCTGAGCTCGTCGTGGATTCTCCTTCCGGACTCGAGAGCCGCCAGGCTGCTGCAAGCCTTGAGTGCCGAGACGTACGTTGGAACATCAGGCACGAATCCCTTCTCTTTCATGCGTGAGAAGAGCTCTAGAGCCTGCTCGCCTTCGCCAGCTTGAGCGTAGCCCATGATGATCGCGTTCCATGATACCGCTGTATGGCTTTTCATGCCTTCGAAAACCTGACGGGCCTCGGTCATGCTTCCACACTTTGCATACATATCCACGAGAGAGTTAGAGACGAATGTATCAGATTCGTACCCGTGCTTTGAGAGCTGCAAGTGAATTTGTCGTCCTTTCGCTAGCGCTGTAGCCTGTTTCTCGCCTTCTTTGTTGTCACCCAAGCTTGAGCAGGCCTTCAAAGCAGCGACGAAAGTCCGAGCATTGGGCTGAAAACCTTCCGCTTGCATCCGAGTAAACAAATCGAGAGCCAGCTCTGGTTGCTCTCCACTCTGAGCGTAGCCAAGTATGATCGAAGTCCATGACACCAGGCTACGCTGCTTCATCGCCTCGAAAACTCGCCGGGAATCCACCATGCTGCCACACTTAGCGTACATGTCCACCAAGCCACTCGCCACGAATAGATCAGACCGGTCATGTCCAAATTTTGAAAGCTGAGAATGGATGGTAGTGCCTCTAGCCAAACACTCGACTTTCACGAGCTTTCCTTGAACCTGTTTCCCCACTTCCTTGGCCGCAAGGCTAGTGCATGCGTTGATAGCAGCCAGAAACGTTCGAGGATCTGGCACAAAGCCTTCGTCTTGCATCCTCGAGAATAAATCCAGAGCCTGTCCTCCATCACCGCTTCGAGAATAGCCCAAAATCACTGCAGTCCACGATATCAAGTCCCACCTTGTCATCTTGTCGAAGACATTCCGTGCATCCTCCATACTTCCACACTTGGAGTACATATCCACGAGAGAGCTCGCAACAAAAGCGTCACGCTCGTAGCCTTTGCTCGCAAGCTGGGAATGTATCAACCGGCCTGTCTCCAAGCTAGCAGCCTTTGTGACTTTCCCATCAGCCTGTTTTCCGTCCTCTCGAGTACCAAGGCTAGAGCAGGCTCTGATCGCAGCAACGTATGTTCGCTCGTTAGGCGACACACCTTTCTCCTGCATGAGCTCGAAAAGCTTGAGAGAAGTCTCCGGCTCTCCACACTGAACGTACCCCGAGATGATCACCGTCCAGGATACAACGTTGGGATGACACATGGAGTTGAAAACCCGCCGGGCATCAGCCATGCTTCCACACTTGGAATACATGTCCACGAGTGTGCTCTGAACGAAGATGTTTCCATCGTTACCACTGCTTATGATCTCCGAATGGATCCTCATGCCCTTCTTCAAGTCTTTCAAACCGCTGCATGCCTTCAATGCCGAGACAATGAGAGAAATGCTGGGCTTCACTCCCTGCTTCTTCAAACTGTCGTAATTCTCGAGCACCTCTTTCGCATCGCGGCTGTTCTTCTTCGTCGTCAGCTCGAGCTGTGACGATGGCGGAGGAGTTCTTTTGGTGTGGAAGGCCCTGAAGATCCCCTTCAAAAAGACCCACCTCATTCGTTCGCATTTTTCTCCACCTGCGCTTGCCTTTCCTCCATATATAAACCCTACATGGAGACCCTGTCACGGTTTGTTCTTCTCCCAATCCACCGGCAGCTTCCATCTCGAGTACCATCGTATGGAGACCCTCCACCAAAACGGGAACTCAAACAAGCCTTCCACTGGCTCGTCAACCGGTCCATCCACCGTAAGTGGCAACCAAACATATCTCGAGTGCCGCAACTCTGTAGAGTTCCACCTATCCGCCATGAAGAGGAAAGTGTTGGGAAGCCCAGGCAACGGAAGAACAAAACTTCCCTGCGAGAAGAAAGTCGTCGATCTAAACCACGACGTTCCACCCACGCATGGATTCCCGGCAGTTTCCCAAGGTCCCAGCATGTTCTCCGCTACATGAACCAAAGCTGTGTTTGGAGCCCATCCTGTACAATCGGAGGTGACCATGTAGTAAATCCCGCGATGCTTGAAAACTGCTGGAGCTTCCCTGTGTTGATCCACAAACACCCTCGACATGACGTTCCGGAACTCGAGATAGTCGTCTTGCAGCGGAGTGATGTGTAGAGCACTGTTCCCTTCCGAGGAGTAAACGACGTAAGCCGTGCCATCTTCGTCCTTAAACACTGTCATGTCCCTGCTCTCGAAAGCGTGAGGCTGCTTGCTTCCCAAGAACTCAAACGGCCCCTCCGGTCGAGAACTTACAGCGACACCCAGCGAAGCTTTGGTGTAGTTTGCACTGTCAATGTGTAGCCACATCACGTACTGCTGGCTTCGTTCGTTGTAGATAACTTTCGGCCTCTCCAAAACGTTCTTGTAGTATAAGTCACTGCTCTCGTCTTCCTTGTCACCTTCGAGAACGAGTCCCTCGTACTTCCAGAGCCAGAGATCTTTGGAGGAGTAGCAACTCACTCCAATGAGATCAACCTGTGAGTTTTCATTAAAAAAGAAACTATCAGTCCATCTTTGTACGAAAGGAAACTCTCTCGATCTAGAAAGTTTTTCTCACTCGAGAGCTAGATCTAACGAAAAAAGAAAGAGAGAGATGCTTACTCTGGCTAGAGACTCGTATTCCGTGGGAGCGTAGTATGTAGGTCCATCCTTGTTCTCACCATACCAATAAAAAATTCCAGTGCTTGGAACATAAAGAATTCCTCCACCATGTGCTTGAATGGAATTCCCGCTGGAGTCGAGCCAGTGCCTTCCTGGGAAAAAAAAATTCCTATCCTGCGCTGGAGCATTGACAGGATCTAGAACGAGGCCAATGTCTGGAAAATCGGACACATTCCTCGCGGAAGAAGCCTTGAAAATTTCTTCCTTCTCCAGCATTGTGAGATTCTCGTACCTCCCCTCGCCGCCGCCCAGCGATCGCATCATCCGCTCCTCCGTCCTGACGAAGCTCCCGCCGCCGCGCCTGTGCGAGCGAGGATCGTCGAAGAGCACGAGCTGGGGCGGGAAGAACGCCATGTAGAGCTGCATGACGAGAATCCATGCCGCCAGGGACCAAATCAGGGCCGAGAGGAAACTGCGGCTGCTGCGAATCATCCTTCTTCCCGGCGCATCGATGAGAGATCGAAGGCTTGGCGATATCGCCCCCCTTTCTCTCGCTGGAGCATCACTATCGCCAAGGAACCCTAATTCCTCCATCGTTGTTATAAGCTTAAAACATATTTAAGTTTAACACTGACGCCATCTTTTAGATTTTTTATTATTTTTATTTTAGTTGAAATTTTACATCCAATGTTTAAATTATAAACATGTTTATAGTATTTTACCTTTAATATGCTCACGTTAAAATTATAGATTTTGTTTCTTACCACCTTCTGGTCTTAGCTGTAGCTTCTTTGGATTTTGGACAGTTCTCCAAAACTGTCCAAATCGGACACCTTCTTTGGATCTTGGAGAACTGTCCAAAATCCAAGGATGCTTGATCACTTGATCTAGTGTCCATCTCTTCCTGGGATCAAGACGTAGAATGCCCATTATCAAATTATCACATCCACAGCCCAATCGCCCGTGGTGTTTGATCGTGGCAATGGTCAGCTGGAGCCGGCGATGCTGGAGAGCTTTCGAGACTTTGTGCGACTTTGCTTAGATAAGAGGGAGGACGACGAGTACCCGGCGGTGGCGAAGCAGCTCGTATTCTTTTGCACCGGGAACACGGAGCCTTACCACGGTACTATAAGCTGGAGGGTGGTGAAGGATGTTGTTGGTCGTCGCCCAAGTGCCCAGGAGCGGATGTTTGTGTTTCGAGCCTGGGACGTGAGCTCGTCACTAGATTCCAGGGATCCTTGAGGATCCAGCCATCGTGTCTTTCAAGCGGTTCTTGATGACTAAACAAGCTTTGGTTTCTCTCGACAGAGAGGAACACAGACGTGTATATGGTGGAAGCGGCAGCCAGAAAGAAGCAAGGCTCACGGCAATGATGCTGAAGCCAAAGAAGGTACAAGCAAGCGAGCAAGCAAAGCTACAAAAAACTTTGAATTGTCGAGGTCCTCATTAAAATCGAGAGTTCTTACAAGCTTAGTCCATAACATCAGTGATCAAGCACCCGCCTCGATCATCTTTAGAATAGCTTGTGGCAGTGTTAGACAAAAGATTATCGGGCCTCCTTGGGCGCCTGGGTACCACGGTGGGGGTTGGCCATACCGCAGTTGGCAGGGACACAACACGGCAGTTGTTCCATCATCGATGCGGAAAAATGCTTCTCAGGAGACGAGAAACCACTGGTTTTGGAGGAATCCAGCACAGTTAGACAACGAACTTTGATTCTAGAGCTTCACAAGGAAAGACTTCTACGGGGATAATCACTAGGGATTTACAGCCGAACTTATAGAGAAGAGACTGCCAAGATGTCATAGCCTGATTCTCCAAGTCGGATGCAGTTGAGCAAGACAAGGCTGGTGTGTGCCGCAATTTTTGACAGCACCAGAGCTGTCTCAATTTCCCTTGTTTTGATTTTCTTGTCAATTGAGAAGAGAGTCTGAGAAAGCTCTTTCTCAGTCTCTTCTAAAAAAATTTGCAGAGCTGTAACATAGAACCCATACCTGCCCCAGGTGACAAGGGCAAAGAATAGGTTGAGTTATTTCAACTTCACTGGATTCAGGGAGTCTAGAAGTGCTGGCAAACTCAAAAGGTATACGGAGGACCTGATTGCAGATACCTCCGACTTCGATTTTGATCGCCTTGTAGCCTTCAGAAAGGGATGTCTGCCAGTGCCTGATATAATAACTTCGCTGTCAAAACCGATTTCATATAGAGTGAACAGTAGCATGTCAAGCATCGAATGGCCCTGAGTCTGTGTGGTAACACTCAAAAACCTGTCCTCCAACAAATTTGCCACCACTTGGCACTCGTCCAAGACCACTACGTGATTTCTTTTTTCAACGTGCTTAGCTTATGAAGAAAACACCAAAAACATGGCCAAGTTCTTGCTCATCGTTGGACTTCACAAGAGTAAGAAGACTCCTCGTTAAATACTCCAAAGGATCAGGCTATCTATACTTCAACTGTTTGAAGAAGGCCCACACAATCGTTTCATTAATAAAGAACAGACAAATCCATGAAGAAGGTACGAGGGGATTCAATGGACAAAGCTCCACCACCTCAGGGAGTTCCTTGTATGCCTTGAAAATATAAAGTCTAGCGATGACAATGCAACAACTCAAAGGTGTAGGAGAAATTGGCCCAGTCCCAGGAATATAACTCAAGAAGCGTCAATGCAACATAATGGAGGTCCTTTGAACCCTTATCACGAGGTGCATGCTCTGAGAGGTCACACACACAGATATATATATTTATATATATATTTCAGAGGCCAACTCATAATCTTCCCGCTTCCAGAGGCTCCAACGAAAATACACAACTCCGTCCTAAAGGCCTCAAACCGCTTACGAGAAGTGACCAAATTCTTGCTCTCTTTTAACCCCTGGAGCAGAAGAGTAGGCCTGTTGTTAATTGTACATATCTCAGTCTTGGTCCGCCTGTAGGGCCGTTTGAAAGCACCTCCTGGCATATTTGGATACTCTTGCTTTATATCCTCCCAAAACATATTGCACATCGCATCCAGCAGCACAAAGAGAGACAGGTGATTCACAAACTTGGAATTCTAGAAAAATGTTACATTGAAGGGCTTTCGCTATATAAGATTGCGTTCCAAATCTGCGGGATCCTTCACAATCAGAAAACAGCGATGAGTTCTCACAAACGATATCCGCTTGAAAGTCATGGCACGAAGATTTGCGTTTGGCAATGTAAGGATTCTCTTCTTGTTGGTTTGCTCCTAAAGTTTTCTTCTCATGCTAGCCGGCCCAGACCATCGATCACCTATAGGCACATAAACGAGGTGAAAAGAGAAGATAAAAGTTGTACAGGCTCATCGTCTTTGTTACCTTTAGAACCCTAAAATGGTCTATATCTTAATCCAACGGTGATGTTTAGAATTAGAATATACCAGAATAATTTAGAGACAGCTTACTTTTCATTATAAAGGAGATATTTTCTTCTTCTTTCGTGGATATGCCTCTGGCTATGGCGACCGCCTCTTCACTCTTGTTATTGCCACACAGGGCACACGCGACGCATTTCACTCCCAGGTGCTCCTCCTCTTCTTCTTCTTCTTGTCGAGATTCTTGCGGTCCAGCGCCATTTTCCCGCCGATCGATCCTTCTCCCTCCCACATTCTTCGCGATCTCCATCCTCCATCGAAATCTCGGGTTGCAAGAGCAAGATCTCGCGCTAGCAGCGGAGAAAGGAGGAGAGGTGCTAGGGTTTAAGGTGTTCGAGGATCCATTCGATGGCTACTCCTTCTCCTATCCGGGATCGTGGTTCCAGGTCCGTGGCGCCGGCGCCGATTGCTTCTTCCGGAGCCCCGTGAATCTGGATGAATCGGTGACGGTGGACGTGAGCTCGCCGTCGAGCTCGCGATACCAATCGATCGAGGAGCTGGGATTGCCACAGGATGCCGCGCAGGGATTGCTCAAGCAGCTGTCGACGGAGTTCATGTCTACGAGGCTGGGAGTTCGCAGGGAGATCAACGTTCTCTCGTCGCGATCCAGAGTGGATGGCGATGGCCGCCTCCTCTACGAAGTGGAGGTGAGTTCTTGGCCTTCTCAGTTCTTCTCCTCGAGCTCAATCGATTCTTTCTTTTGCTACCACTATCTTCTATCTTCATTGATGATTCTTCCAATCTTCTCTAGCATCTCCCTTTAGCTCGATCGATTCTTTCTTTTGCTTTTCTTCTTTGATGATACTTCCAATCTTCTCCAGTGACTACTTCTTCGCCTTTTCTTCTGGGGTTTTCCTTGCGCGATTCTCCCTCGTCCTCGATTGTCATTGCAGAAAGCCATTCCATTGTTTCCACGATCCAATTTTTGTTTCTTCTTCTTGTCGTTGATTTGCCAAGCTTTTTGTCAAAGATTTGTGCTCACAGCTCCATGGATTCGATCGCTCCATCGCAGGTGAACGCCAAATCTTTCGCCACGAACAACCAGATGGCGATCCTTCCCCAAGACCGCGTCATGAAGATCGAGTGGGATCGCCGCTACATCTCGGTGCTGGGCGTGGAGAACAAACGACTCTACCAGTTAAGACTCCAAGCGCCCGAAAGAACGTTCGCATTGGAGGGTGACGATCTTAGAAGGATAATGGATTCCTTTAAAATCTCCAAGATTTAAGTCATGATTAAAAAGTTTTGAAAGAATTCTCACGTTGGGGATGTAGCTCAGATGGTAGAGCGCTCGCTTAGCATGCGAGAGGCACCGGGATCGATACCCGGCATCTCCAAACGCTTTTAATTTTTTGCTTAACAAAGATTTTTTTTAATTTTTGAAACCTTTGCCTTGCTGTGTTGTTTAGCTCCCATTGTCCACAGCGAGTTCTCTTTGCTAGGGCGCGCGGGCGAGCGTGGGCCTGGCGCTGCTCGTCTCTATCGATTTCTATGGATTTTCTGGTGGCGATCGCGAGCGCGATGCTGGTATTGCTGTGGAGGAGCTCGGTGAGGGCAGATTCTTGCATTTGGGAAACAGCCATTGAAAACTATCGCTACAGCTATAATCTCGCGGGTCCGCTGCGCGGGTTTGTCCATGGAGTGCGCAGCGAAGATGGGTATGGCATTCCTTTCCAGGCGTTACTCTCTCATCGAGTGCTTCTTCTCCTTCCAGGTTTTACAAAGTGGTCCAGAAGGATTCCAACGGCGACAAGACAATCGTTTGGTTCCAGGTACGAAGAAAAAAAATTTGCTCCATTGTTCTTAGCGAGAAAAAAATAACCCCGTGATTCCTTTTCGTTGCTGTGTTTTTCTCTAGCTATGCGAGCACATGAAATTCAATCACGATCCTCCCATTTGCCAAAGATGCGAGGTAACCAAGAGAAAAAAGTTTTCCTGTGATGGATTGGAGGCTCACTAAACCTTATGGAAGTAGAGTTGCGGAGGACCCGATCACTGTGGCGAGACGTGCAGTGCTCTCGAGGCCGTCACACACTCCGGTACTTGGTTCTTTTTTTTTATCTTCCTTGTGCTTCGAGCTAGCAACTTTCATTATCTTCCAGGATTTCCACTGTGTAGGACCTTAGGTTTTCCATCGACTACGACGTTTTCACTCATAGGTACGTGGCTTGCTACAATACTTGACACGTAAAAGCTGATTGCTTGTCGAATCTTCAGACAAGCGCAAACCAGAGCAAGGTCTGATCGTCGACATGGTGGCCAATACCTCTCAGGACGCGTGTTCCTTCTCAGTATCTGTCTACTGCAAGAGAACTGGCCAACAAGAGGTTAATTCATGTCCAAGAACACTGTCCCTTAAAGTGTTTTTTAATTTCTTCTAACTTGTTTTTGTTTGTTTTTGCTTTTGCAGCTCCCAACTTCGGTTGCAGGAGATGGCTGCCACTACGTATGCGTTTTTTTTTTACTCTTAAACGTACTTTGTGTTTGACATTTGCATTTTCAGACAGCAGTTCTTAAACACCCGGCAGGGTGTCCTGTGGTGACGCGCCTCGATGGCGGAGGCCTCGGGTGGTTTAGCACGTTGCTTATTGTGTAAGTATGCTTTATTCTGTGCTCATTGTTCTCAGATGATTTTCTTTGCTGTAGATTACTGTGCTTTCTAGTTGTGTATATGATAGCAGCGACAATTTATCGAAGAAAAGCGCTTGGCATCGTCGGTGTGGAGGTAATTCTTTGTCTCGTCTATGGCATTGCATAAAGCGGTGGCTTGAATTGGTCTCTAGGCGATTCCTCACATGGACTTTTGGAGGTCTATTCCCTCGAACATTCAGGTTTGTTATGTTATTGAATGGGTGCATTGATGTCCTCTGACGAAACATTGTTACTGCAGTGGGGTGTGGAGTATGTGATAGGCAAAGTCACTGGCCTTTACAGACGAGTTACGGAGCCATCTTATATGCGGGTCAATGAGTAGCATAGCGAATTTTTTTCTTCTTCTTTTGAGAAACGCTCTTGGCTATTTTCTTTCGATTGATTATTCAAGAGCGTGATTTGAGAGCTCTTCGGGTGTATAGGAGGTTGCGTTTAAGTTGGCTGCTCATGTAATATTTTCTCGTTTCTTCTTTTTCAGAAATCAAATGGTAGCCAGTCGCGTTCTTCATTTAATGAGGTAGGACGTTTTCCTGTGACGCTCAGGCTCGTATATAAAGCTGATGTTTGATGTTTCTTTTTGTCTTACAGGAAAAGCTTGGAAGAAGATAAGCTATGGCGTCACGATGCTCAAGCGCTCTACTTTTGGTGTTTTCTTCTGTATTTGCCATTGTGAGTTCTCAGCAGGAACTTCTTGGCAAAGTGGAGGAGAACTTTTACGAGAAAACTTGTCCTGCTGCGGAGCGCATTGTTCGCGATGTTGTCACTTCCCATTTCGGCAGGAACCGGACTGTTCCAGCGGGACTTCTTCGCTTGTTCTTCCACGACTGCTTTGTGCAAGTATGATTGCTCTTCTTTCGTTGATTACACTCGCATTGGTTCCTTGCCTGGATGTAACTACAGGGATGCGATGGATCCATCTTGTTGGATGCTTCGGAGGACGGCTCCGTCATTGAAAAGGAAGGTCTACCGAACAGGAACTCGGTTCGAGGATTTGATGTCATTGACGATGCCAAGACAAGGCTGGAGCGTGTATGTCCGGGTGTTGTTTCCTGCGCGGACATCGTGGCTCTAGCCGGAAGGGACGCAGTTGTCCTGGTAAGAAAGAGTTCTTAGTTCCATTCCATCACTCACTCTTGCATGCTTACGATCAGGTTGGAGCTCCAGACTTCGCTATGCCGACAGGACGTCTCGATGGAAGAATATCACGAAGGTCGGAAGCTGATGCTCTTCTCCCGGCCCCTTTCTTCAACGCGACACAGCTCAAGGCTAGCTTCGTGCAGCAAAATCTCACCGTCGAGGACCTCGTCCACTTATCAGGTACCGAAGTTTTTTCTACTCCACAAATTTTCTTATCAACTTGCTCAAACAGGTGGTCACACTATTGGTAGATCACAGTGCCAGTTCTTTTCCAACAGGCTCTACAACTTCTCTGGAGGCAGCCCGGATCCACTCCTCAACCCCTCCTACCGAGCAGAGCTGCAGCGCCTGTGTCCACAAAACTCTAGACCCACGGATCGAGTGACACTGGACCGAGCCTCGGAGTTTAACTTCGACAACAGTTACTACACAAATCTAGTCGCGAAGAATGGATTGCTCACGTCGGACGCGGCGCTCACAGTCGACAGCGAGACCGAGAGCATCGTGAGATCATTCGCGCGCGATCCCGACAGGTTCCAGCTGAGGTTCCAGAGATCTCTGTTGAAGATGAGCAAGCTCGGCCTCAAGAGCAAAGCGAATGGCGAAGTCCGGCGTCGTTGCAACGCAATCAATCCCAAGAGAATGGAGGAGGAGAGCTCGCTAGTCACTGCCATTACCGACGCTACAACTCGAGCTCTCGCCTTCTCCAAGTAAATAAACCAGCCAGAGGGCAACATAAAGTAGCAGAAGATGCAAAATCATAAGTTGTGTTACCAGAGAAGTCACTGAAATATACACACGTACACACGCGTCCATCCTTTCTTCTCGAGTTTTTCTTCTCGGATTTTTCTTCTCGTTCTTGTGAAGAAAAACACTCTCTTCTCATCGAATTGCTTTGTATGCGGTGGAAGTGGCTCTTTTTGCTGGGAGCTTGCGTAAGATGTAGAGCACGAGAGCCGACGGGAGTATCTCCACAAGCTGGAAATGAGAGATGATTAAAGTTAAAACTGTACTGGAAACATCTACACTAGAACTTACCAAAAAGTACAGGAAGTTCAAGATTGGATGATAGAGGACATCAATCTCAGCCTTCTTGTCGAAAGCAGACCATGCCACCTGCGAACAAACAAACGAAAAGAAAAAAAAAAAACGCGCCATTGCTAGAAAACTTGCGAAAGCGAAAGGATATACATACCACCACAGAGCGAATAGTGAAGCACGTAAAGCAAATGGCAGTAACGCAGCCAACTTCACGGAGCTTCTTTCTCCGTCCCTTTGATTCGATGGGAAATCTTCGTAGCATCAAGAAGAGCCTTCCTCCATACAAGAGGAAGCCCAAGGCACCCGCGAAAGAAACTCCTGCAATGCAAGAAAAGTGACGATTGTAAGCGAGGAGAAGAAGAACAAACTTAAAGATTTTAGCATGCCTGCGAAGAAGACCCGGGAGAAAATGTCCCACACAAGCATCGGATCCCACCATTGTATCAGCCATATCGCAATCTGTGACGAGATTTTTAGTTTCATGACAGATGAAGAAAAGCAGGAGGGTACCTGGAAAACATAGATTGCCGTGTTGATGATCAGGAACGAGGGTCTCAAGTTTTCGGTGGGAAGACTTAGAGCCTGTGATCGAGAAAGAGTTGTAAGAACAAAGAAGAAAAATGACAATACACTTGAACCTGATAGAAGATTTCGGCCCAGAACAAAACGAGCAGTGTGTAAGTCGAGAAGAAAAGCAAACCGGGAAGGTCCAGCAAAAAGGATTGGAGAATCTGCACAAACACCAAAAAAAAAAAAAAAAGGAGACAGAGAGAAGGTTTTGAGGCACTGAAAACCATCTCCTACTGGATTTTCAAGATAGACTTACGTGAGGACCGACGTGCTGAGCGGGCCTTCGAAAGAGGAAGACGCTAGCTCGCACTACAAGGAAAAGGTAAAGCATTCGTGAGAAAGAAGCCTTGGCTATGGTAGAAACTTACCAGCGCATACGAGAAAATTGAGCAAATGGAACACCTTTTGAGTCGTCCAGCCATAGTCGCGAACCCTCCTGTGGATCCGGATGAGTTGCACCTAGACAGCCGAGAACAGTGAGACCCACAAAGGAAAGAAAATGGAGAACTTACAAGAGCTACAATGGCGATGGCGGCATATAGAGCAGCCAGTGCGTAGAAAACCCCGTCTTGCCAGGATTTAGAGCGATTGAGCTCCTCCCACCAATCTTTGGCCTTGTGATTCAAGCTGGGAGATGGAATGGAGCTCGCCATCGCCACTAACAGTCCTTCCGGATCTCTCCTCATCGCTACACTCCCCCTAGTCTTTTGCCACGCCCTAAATGCTTACGTGATAAAAGGGATTGGGTTTTAGAGGATTTATAACTGGTTATCTCTTCTTTGCGTTGGCGCCTGCTTGTCGGGACAAGTCATTCCTTGAAGCTCTCCATTTTTTGTTTGCAATGTTCTTTATGAAAAGACCCAATGTTACTTCTCTAAAAGATGCTATAATTCAAGGAGTTTCTAAATTTTAAAAAGAATAAAATTTTACTACATGTAAAATAGTTATGACAACGTGTTCATATTAAATTTTTGGATTAAATACCTAGTAACTACTATGCAGAAACAGTAGAGACTCTGGTGTTCATGCCACAGACACCAAACCCTCGACACAACCTAAAATAACCATCTTCACCATAGTTCTCGCTCCAAGAATTCTTGAGGATCCAGTAGGGCTTATCACCATCCATGCCATAGCCAACAAGGAGCACCGCATGGTTCATGTTGTCCCCACCCGGGCAAATGCGAGGGCAAGCTACTCCACCCATATAATCCATTATGTAATTGGCATTGAGCGCAACTGCAAAGACCACATTGGAAACAACATTTTCTTGTCAACTTTTGCCAAAGAGCAACACACTACTTACTCGAAAGAGGCCCATTTTTCACGAGATTTGCAGCAATCTGGTCCTCATCCTCAGACACTGTCGAGTAGTTTGCAATGGTGGCAGCCACCTTGCTTGGGCGGAAGTGGCATCGGTGATGGGGAAACATATACTCCTTGTAGTTTTCTTCTTGGTAAGGATAATCTTCCTCAGCTTCAAGACCCTTGGCTTTGATATACTCGTAGGCATTTAACATGTCACCACCTTTGCAGCCACCATCCTGGTTCCAAGTAATCATGGATCAGCATGACCATATTCAGATCAAGTTATGAAAAATGAATTACCATGCGATCACAGTCAACCAGCTGCTCCTCCCTCAGGCTAATAAGCTCTCTAGACTTTAGAAAGTGGGCACCTTCCACTGCTCCTGTGCTGCTAAAAGTCCAGCAAGAGCCACAACTTCCCTGGAACTTTTAAATGTGAGATTTAAGATCATATAGAAAAAGGACTTACCTGGTTCTTCACAGGGGTCATTGCACCATGCTCCCTCCAATCAAAACTCTTTGGCAAGTTATCTGTTGGAAGAAGTGGAGCCTAAGTGACTAAATTTTTTATTCTATTCTAGTCACTTAACCACACATTAAACTATTTGGAAGAGTTTTAGTCATAACCTTTACAAGTCATATTCCCCACTTAAGGATATATTAGCCCTGTGAATGGCATTTTTGCCACTTAGCCTTTGCACTTGATCCAAGTGCTCCATGTGTCCAATCTTATAACAGACACCCCAAAGGTATTATTAACATTTCAACCCATTAAAGCTATATCCATTTATCTTTGTCTCATTGGTAGTTCAAAACCACCTATGCCATAATCCCATCTCTTAAAGGCTGGGCTATCTGTAAATGAGTGGTCATCCCAAGATTGTACCTTAGCATCCTTAAAATGCCTAAAGATATAAACAACACTTTTTCCTAATGTCCCTTCTTCAATCCCCACTAAATCCCTTTCCATCCACAATTGTGCTCACCAACACTGCCACTAAGTCAATGTTTGAATGCTTGAAGGTCCAACCACTAAGTCCCATTGACCTCTTGAACTTCCTCACCATATGACTATATCTTTGGTCACTACACAAGAGGACTATTCATTTTCTTTTCTATAGTTTGAGATATTAGAACGACATTGCAAAACACTATAGCCCTACTTGAGTCTTATGGGTACTCTCTCTACCTTCCACTATTAGTGCTCTAGCCATATGGCTAGAACAAGGTTCCGATAAGCTACATTAGGTATCTAAGTAGGTAATGCCACCCATAATTGGATTGGGATCATTGACTATTCGATTTCCTAAGAGAGCTAGAGTTGACTCTTGAACATTTCACCAAATTGTCCCACTTGTCCATCCGTGTTCACTCTAGCCTTAGACTCTTCAATGGTTATATCATCACCCACCACGTGGGTACAACTTTAGTGTCACCTCAAAGCCACTTGGAAGAGGAAGTTAAAGCTTTGGTCACATTAGCCTTTCTTGGCCAAATTAGTTCCACTAGAGTCTTCCCTCTATATCCTTTTGGAGCTCAAACCCTTTAGTTTGGGAGACAATTGTTTTGGGATTTCACTCTTGGACTTGGACTCGAACTCGGTCTCAGTCTCGGTCTCGGACTTGGTCTTGGTCTCAATCTCAGTCTTAGTATCGGTCCCTATCTGGGACTTCTTCTCAGACTCCATCTCAAACTCCATCTTGGATTCCTTCTCGGACTCCATCTCAGACTCCATCTTGGAATTAATCCTGACACTTCCTTGTGTCATGACACTTGCCATATATCGGTCCCTCTTGTATCCTTTTTTAGAGACTCATTTACCAATCATTTTATACTTATTCCTTGAACACTTCTTTAGAAATTCCACTCTCACTCTTGACTTTCCGAGTTGGAGTTTTTGGTCCAAACGTGTTACCTTTATTAGATTTTTGCTTCAACCATTGCCACATGACACTCTTCCAGCTCCACTTTGGGGCATAAGGATTTGTGTCATACAACTCCACCACCTATTTAATATCCTCGTCAAATGCTAAACCATTTTATAAAGACCCTATCATGAATTACCATTTTCATCTTTAGCACCAAGCTAATATTCATCAATGGTGCAACACCGAAGGACTCACAAAGAAATAAAATTCTGATGGTTAAATCACCTCAAAGGTAGGGTTTTCCTTAATTCACTTGCTGCTTAGGTCTGAAGGTGTGTTCCTAGTGGAGCTTCATCTTTGTCACACATAACTTCTAGAAAGTTCTTAATAGATTCTGAGGCATGAATATATACAGATTTTCAATGGCCTATCGTCTAAATTTACCAAGTTGAAGGAGCAGCATTTTTATTCTTCTTTCTTTTGTTTCTCTTGTCCTAATGAAAAACTGTTTGCAGCCAAGGAAGATCTAGTGAGTGCACACAGCACAGACTTATTGCACTCAGCAACAATGATTGCATTTGAGCCGGTCCTTCCAGTGTTACGAGTACCAATTCCTACTGGAAGTGATGATGATCCTTCAAAAGGTCCATTCATTTTGGCATTCAAGGATGAGGCAAGCTGGAGCCATGCATGGCAGTACTGTGAAAAACAAATTACTTCACAATGCAAGGTACATAAGCATTAGAAATTGCATGGGAGCACCTACTCACTTTGTTTTTTCTAGGCTGCTACTATGAAAGGTTGTTCAATCACTGCCTCAAAGGCTTACCACTCCCCCTGGTGAAAGCGTTTGTCCCAAATTTTAAATATAGCACAGAAGACTAAGAAGCTTGCGAGAAGAAGGCCATGATGGCTTGTCTTGCTGCATCTAGATGAGACAGGATTAAGTTCGCAAGGGGAGTTTGCAAAGAGGTGTTCAGTGATGTAAGGATAGCAAACAAGTGTGGAGGGGAACTCCACAAATACCAAGACGAGCAAGCACAAAGAAACCATTGCTGCTTAGGGACTTGAACCTCCTCACGCTCCGATGCTAATTGTCACCATGGCTGTCTAGAGGTTTGTCCTCCTTAGCACTGGCCTCTTCGACAGTGCCATCATTGTTCTCCATCACACTACTACTTGTTCTTTACTTTTTATCAAGCATTCTTTTGTATTTCATCTCTCCCCTCACAAAGGGTCATAGCCCTAGGATTATTACTAATCCCCCGCTAATTAATCACATTTAGTCTAAAACAAAAGAAAAACCCATGATTTTGATTTTGTCTCCGTTTAGAGCACACTCTAGCCCTTGACAACAAGCTCCAGTTTGCTGATCCACAAGGATACACAAACAGATCAACATAGAACACATCGACAAGAAACCACAACCAAGTCTTGATCGAGAATCCAGGCTCCAAAATTTAGAGGGAGGTCTCTTACAGATGGAGTAGATGACAAGCATTACCAAAGCTCTCTAGGGAAGCAAATGCTCAAGGATGGATGAAAAGGTGGTCTGGTCTCTCTTAAAAAGAAGAGCGATGCAATAGCAGCAGGAGTAATGGATTGACCGAAACTGTGGCTCGAGTTTGTGAGTGAAGCTGTGACAAAGCTAAGGAAATCTTTCAAGGACTAAAGGAAAGAGGAAGAGAAATAATTATGGGTTCATATTCCAAGTTCATCAAGCTCCCTGGCAAAATTGAACTGGGTCAGGTAAGTGGTGTCTGGAACGCAGCCATGCTTGGACCTAGTGGCAGTGAGTTTGTGCAGCTGGGAGTGTTAAGACTGCATGGCTTTACAAGTGACCAAACTACACGAAGAATTTGCTGCAAAAGCATTGGAAATTGAATTCCTCATTAGTTGTCTTGAATTTTGTAACATACAAGAGGAGTACAGTGAAAGTTCCACTTGGCACTGCACCTGAATAGCAATGCCTTGGATGTCCAGTTTTACAACCAATATGGATGGCCAAGACCAGTCTTGCAAAACATTTGTAGCCAACTCAAATCTGAAGCAATCAATTGTTTTCACTTTTGAAGATGAGTACCTTTCAATTGTGCAGCAATAAAGAGTTTATCAAGAAGCTTTCCAAGGCCGCAGAGTTTGATATTTTAAGGTGGAGAATATTACACATTTTTTCTTTAGTAAAGGTCAAAAGGGAATATTCACAGTAGAGTCTAGTACTTGGCATGATCAAGGAGGTGTCGCAGGTATCTTGAGATATTCAGTAGATCTGTGTGTCATGCATGACCTGGGAGGAGTCTTGGTTACTGTTGCTTGCATAATGAATAGTCAATATTAAATTTAACATAGTACATACAATGTGTCTACAAATGTATATACAACTTTAAACAGAAGATAATATTTTTAAAAGAGAGATACTATTACTAATTTACTAGATAAAAGAAAATAATTAAAACCACTATAAAATGATTTTATTTAAAAATATTAAATATGTTATTTTTAGCATTTATAATCCTATTTTTTGTAGATATGGTTTCAAGTGCAATAGTTTGGGGAGATAATTACACATTACTTCAAGATGAAGTTGATATAATTATTGAACGTGGATTTAGAGTACTTGAAGCACAAATTAATAATTCATTTCCTGATTATTCTTCTACTTATGACAATTGGATGTCTGTTAATTTTGGTAGAGGAGCTGCTCTTTTAATGATAAATCGTATGGAAGCAAATCCTCCAAATTGTTTATTTGGTAAGGATAAATTTGAATATACAGTTAATGGTCGTGCACTTAGAAGTGGATTTCGGTCGTTAAGAAATATTTATACTGATGCAATGCTAAAAGCACGCTCTAGTATGTGTGATATTAATTCTTTAAACTATAGAATTGCATATGCTATATATTATTGGTGGAATATTACTGATGATATTTACAGTTCAAAATCTTTACATACCATTTCTTATAAAGATCCTAAAACTTGTGATACTACAAAAAGTACATTAATTTCAGGTTTTTATAAGCATAGCTTAAGAAATTCTGAATATTTAATATCTCCAAATGGGAAAAATATACTTTTTATATCAACAAACTGTAAACTTGTATTATATTCTGGTAAAAAACTTGTGTGGATATCTAGAGTTATAAAAACATATATTGGATTTTGTGAACTTACTTTACAAAATGATGGTAATCTTGTATTAAATTCAAAATTTAAAACAGTAATTTGGTCTAGTGATAAATATTGCATTAATCAACCTTATTGTTTATTTCTTACATTCATGACAATACAAGATGACTGTAATCTTGTAATTTATTCACTAAAATCACCAAATCATGTTTGGTGGTCTACAGGAACACAAAATCATCCTAATTGTATAAAATGATATATTTACCATTAATTTAAACTTGTTAACTAATGATAAAGATATATTTTAAAATACATTATGCCAAATAGTTTATATATTTAAGATAGTTGACTAAAGACTTATATCCTTTCATTTCAACTCTAGTATATATAGCTTAATGAATTTAGTAATATTTCTTATTATGAGTGCTTAAGATATGGGATAAATATATTAATTTGGGTTTAGAACCTTGCTTATATAGAAAAATAGATAGACTAGATTCAGTCTGAAATGGATAGTTAATATGCTATATTACAAAAATTAGCACCATATACATGTATGTATTTAAAGACCTTACACTATCCTTCCTCTGGAAAATGAAAAAATGATAACATACGTCAGGTGGATTCAATATTTTTGGAATTCAAATTAATTTTTTTACTTTGAATTCAATTAAGTTCAATTCATTAAAATTTTTAATTCAAATTTGAACTGTTCAATTAGCATCACAAAAAGTTATAGAGATTTTAACTCCTTATGTCATCATAATAAATTTTATTAAAATCAGAATAAATTGATTAGAGATCAATTGATAAAATAAAAAATTAAAATTAGTTTAAGAGATAATTCAAATATTTTTCTAGTGATATTATTAATCTAAGTGGTTAATATGTTATAATAAACACTTAAAATGAATTTTTACTTCTACCTCTCCCCTCCCTCTCCTCTCTCTCTCCCACACCTCTTCCTCCCCCTCCCCTCTCCTCTCTTCTCTTCTCCTTTCCTCCCCCTCTCACTCCTGATAGCAGCTCTATCGTGCGCAAAGGGAATTGGGCAATATTTTTCTATAGGCATTGACAGCCTTGTTGCTGCCATGGCCAAGGCTGGCAGGATGTATGGGCACCCAGCTCCTCAAGAGCCAGTAGGGTGGTTGCTCTAGGCATCCTTGACAAGGAAGAAACAACGAGAGATATTTTTACCTTTTGTGATTGCCACACATACATGAATGTGACATAAGAAAGGCAATGTGAGAGTAGTGCACCATGACAGATTTGATAGGCGTAAAGAAATTTCTACCATACCTAGCAAGTGGATGGCCTTAAACACCTTCTTGACAGACCGTGATCTGATCTCCTAGCTAGTTTCATGAGCTTCTTTGGATCATAGACAAAGATCATCACAACACCGCAGCATGGTAACTCACAGACCTAGATATAGCAAACCTCTGGGTGTGATTGATAGGCCCTGACTGAGGCTAATGCCCATCAGATCATAATTGTGATGAACTATATGACTAGCACAATTGAAATTCTCAAGATGAGCTATGGATTGAGTTATTCATAGGATGTCCGAGTGGTGAGCATGAAAATCCAATGTGAACGAGATCTAATCCTTCCAAGCCGGATGCGGCCGATTGTAAGCTCCTATCGAGACATTCCGAGAGACCAGATTCCTCGCAGGCATTGAGTCCAGGTTGTGCCTAGTGCAAGCACTGCAATCCTCGCCTCATCTTCAAACGGTTGGCGATGCCACACAACACAATGGTTGCAGCTTAAGCCCAGAATGGGCATCTGTACTTGGTGGAGACAATGTTGCGAGGGATGGAGATCCGAAAATTAGTGTCAGAATCCGCTCTTGATTGGCTATGCAGTCTATACAAGTGTGAAAGGATCTTTCTGAAGATGCTGCAGAACTAAGTGATGTCAATTTGGTATTTGCAGAGAACTTGGATGCCACTAAGTGTCTGTTCAACGACATCCATTAGTCACTAAAGATGGTTTTATTCCCATATAGAAATATTAGATTATTACACATGAACCTTTTCTAAAGGTTTTGTAATTTGCAAATTGTCTAATGTTTTATAATTTCTAATATTAATCTTATGATAGAGACATCTCTTGCTAGGTGGGGTTAGGTAGTGCAGCTTGTATGTATGACCCAACATGGCCCTCTCCCTTTGGTATCTCTCTCTCTCTTCTAAAGCAGAGTATGGAAGAAACAGCAGGTGTGTTGTCCAAGTCCTACCATTTTGAAAATTTGTCTATACATGCTTGCACTTAGAGTCATTGTGGAGTGTATTTTCTTCTTCTTTTCCCTCTTTTTTCCTTGTGCAAGGGATTTCTCCAAGCATCACTTTCACAACCCCAACCAATTTCCCTGTGTGTATGATGACTTGGAGCAGAGGTATAGCAGGCTATAGCAGTGTGCTTGTTTACAAAGTAAGTGACTGACTGACTATAGGGCCTTCTCCTCTTCACTCACCAAAATCCAAAATTTTATTAGCCTACATGCCACAGTATGCCTCAGTTTGCAAGGAAGTATAGTGGCGCTATTACTTGATTGCAATGCAGCATCTAACACACCTCTGCAAGAGAATCATGTCACCACAAGTTGTGGTTGCTTGGCCTTCTTCTTTCTCTCTTGTTTCTCCTTCTCTAGGCCTTCACATTGGTGGAGCTCGCATTTCTTCCAATGCTCAAGAGGCTCAATTCCAATTCCTCTGCTCACGATCATGATCATACTGCTGCTGCTGCTGCTGCTCAGTCTCCGAGATTTGTGTTTGAATCCAAGATGACAGTGCTGCTCCAGGGATTTGGGGATTCACCCTCTGCAAAGGCCACCAGCAACAATTCTTCTGCTCAATCGATCTCCTCGGAGATTGGAAGCCTCTTGTGGCATCACAAGTTCTACTCCAACAACAAGAACATCCGATTCTGGCTCCCAATTGCGCTGTTGCCCCTCGTCTTGCTTAACAGCTGCTTCATTTACTTTGTCTTTGTCCGTGGCAGCGAGAATTCCCAGCTCTCTGCGCCCGTTGGAGCTCCAATTCTCCCAGATCTCCAAAACTCCTCGATTTCCGACGAGATTCACCAGTTCCCCGCATTGCCAGGCAGCGATCTCGACACCCAACAACAAGATACTTCCTCGAATTCAGGTAATTTGAATTGGGAAAACCTTTCCAGGTACTAAAAACAGGGGAAGTGCTATAGAAAGCTGCGATTTGAGCAAGGGCGAGTGGATTTTCGATTCTACACCACCTCTTTACACGAATTCCAGCTGCGATCACATCCAGCTCCTCCAGAATTGCCTCAGAAACGGCAAGCCCGACACGGGCTACCTGCATTGGCGATGGCGACCTCACAACTGCGACCTCCCGCGATTCGACCCCGCCACCTTTCTCGAGCTCATGCGGGGCAAAAGTATGCTCTTCTTCGGAGACTCGCTCGCCAGGAACCACATGCAATCGCTCCTTTGCTCCCTCTCCCAGGTGAGTTCCTCGAATCTCGATTCTTGGGAAAGATTTACTAGAAGTTGATCGAAATTTTTCAATGTGATCGCCAAAAAAAAGGTGGAGAGACCCGACAAGGTGTACTCGCGAGAGGACAAGGACGTGAAATGGGGCTTCCAATCCTACAACTTTACGCTCGCCATCGTCTGGTCGCCATTCCTTGTCAAGCACGTCAAGGTTCGCGACGATCCACTCCTCTTCAATCTCCACTTAGACGTCCCACACCCGGCATGGTGGCCATCGCTCGCGAGCTACGATTTCGCGGTCATGTCCGCGTCCCAGTGGTTCTTCCGCCCAAGTCTCTACTCAATCAACAACACCATCTTCGGCTGCAACGAGTACTCCCGCGAGAACTACACCGACGTACATTTCCTGACGGCGATGGAGCTCGCATTCCGTACGTCCCTCCGCGCCATCGCCACGCTGGACGGCTACAATGGGACCACGTTCCTCCGTACGGCCTCGCCGGAGCACTTCGAGCACGGGACGTGGAGCACCGGGGGGAAGTGCAACCGTACGCGGCCGACGCACTCCGTACGCGATGCCGTACACGGCGGCGGCGGTGAGTTGGAGCTGCCGTGGCTGCCGAGCAATCTCAACCGTGTGCAGCGCGACGAGGCCCGGAAGTTTGACCCATCCAACGGCTCCAGGCTCCGGGTGCTGGACGTGACGTACAGCGCCTACCTCCGGCCCGACGGCCACCCTGGGCCATACAGGATATACCAGCCGTACGCGAAAGAGCCCGGCCGCCACGTCCAAAACGATTGCTTGCATTGGTGCTTGCCGGGGCCTGTGGATATGTGGAACCAGCTCCTCCTGGAATCTGTGAAGAAGTTGGAGAGAGACAAGGAAGAGTAGATCATATAGAATAGCTTTCTTCTTTGGTTCTAGGAGTGGTAGAGGCTTTCGTTGGCTGGACCAACCAGCCATACTTTGAAGAAAATGAAAGAAAGAGGAGAATGGTGACTGTCCAGCGACCAGTGGAGAATTTCTTCGAGTAATGTAGTCAAGAAGAAGCTGTCAATCGCTGGAAGGTTTTGAATCGAGAATGTGGCTTATTACTTCTGGAAGAAAAGATACACGAAGAAACATGAGATCCCCGAACATCAAAACAGGCTTAATCGTCGTCGTCACTGTCGTAGCCGGAGTGCTCCAGCTCGTCTCTCATTGCCTGGAGATGGGGAGGAGAAATCGGCTCCACCATCTTAATCGATTCACTAGGCACGCACTTGATATGGATGACGCCGTTTGCTGCCATGGCCTTGAGCTGAGCCTTGCAAGCTCCCTCGTCACCGCCAAACACTTTGCTACAAACAGTCGCCCATTCCACGGCTCCATCCCTGTCCACCAAGAGCTCCATCACTCGCTTAAACATCTCGACATCCCACCTTAAGCAATTCAAACAAGAGCTCCAGAAAACAATAACAGTGAAGATCTAGCTTCTTACCCTTGATCGTCGCCTTCCAATCCAAAAGAAACAAGAGATGCCACCGATGCGGCCATGGTGCCAAGAGAGTTGTCCAGTGGCATGATGTTTACGGAGAACACTTGATTTGCGCAACGCTTTAACAGCAATGGACAGCCGCCGCAAACTCGATAGATCTTGCCCCACTCTTTGTCATTCAAAGAAAGAACTCGAGGTGGAGCTGCTGGAGGGGGAAGAGGATTACCGCAACTCCACCTCCACCATCGCCGCCACCATCCATGTCCCGGGCTACCGCTGCTACTACTCACTTGACTAACTAGTAAACCACTAAAAAATTCCCTGGCCTGCGCTTCACTGAAGTGATCTACATAAATAAGCTCCGTAAATCTATCCCCAATCCAATCCTCCCGCAAGGAATCGTCCCAAGATGCCATGATGATCGTCGCAATCTTGTCCTGTGCAATCCTTAAGAGATTTCTAAAAAGCTCTGCTGCTCCAGGAAGAGCTTTGATCTTGTGAGCACAATCTAGAATGAAAACTGGGGCTTTCTTTCCTTTCTTCCTGCGTGCCAACCCCAGCTCCCTAAGCACAGCATCTAAGCCTTGCACTAGAAATTTTTCTACTCCAGCCTGCCATTGCAATACCTGGTCCTCGATATCCATCCGCATGTCCAGGAGAAAAATTGGGAGCTCACTCGTAGCCCGGAATTTCTGGAGAAGTGCCGTCTTGCCAGAGTTCTTTGGGCCCAAGACCAACACAACTCGCTCGGCGCCTACCAACTGTGATAACGCATCCAGCTCCTTTTCCCTGCCAAAGAACGCCATCGGTTTGAGGTTTAGGGTTGAGAGGCTTTAGCCTTTTATAGAGGATATTCCTTTAAAGGTTTTCTTTAATGACTCCTAAATTAAAATATAAATAATACTATTAATAAAAATTAATTTTTTTCTTAGCATACTTAACTATGGGACCGTTTTACTTGAATACGGTTTAGAAGCTTGGAATATTCGTCCAGAATTTAGGGCAGTCAAGTTCTTCGCATTTTCTTCCATCGATCGGGCGGGAACGAATGCCGGGCGGGGACTGGGATTGCGATGGAGCTCCGGCCCAGCAAGGTGAGGTCCCGGAGTGTTTCGCGGCGCTGAGATCGTGTTGCAGCCCCGTGGAGCTGGAGCGCGGGAGGAGGCTCACTCCACGCGGAGGCGATCGACGGCAGCAGCAACACGAATCTCTTCGTCTCCAGCGCGCTACATGTACGCGCGATGTGGCAGCCTCACCGCGTCTTTGACCGGATGGTTTGCCACAACGAAGTGGCGTGGACGTCGCTGCTGCTCGGCTATGCCCGGCAGGGGCAGGGGGAGCTCGCGCTGGAGATCTTGGCGGGGATCCAGCGGAGGCAGGGGTGTGATCCCAACTCGGGGTGCTTCGTAGTGGCGCTCAAGGCCTGCTCGAGCTGTGGCATGCGAGAGAAGGGCCAGGAGATCAGTAGAAAGGTGGTGAAAGCCGCGGCTCTGGAGAGAGGGATGGAGATCCATGCACAGGCTTGCGAGTGTGGCGGGTAGTGAATATATTTAAAATATGCTTGGATATTCTAGAATATTATACTAGTTATTCATTTAGATTAATTTTGTATTTATAATTTATAAAGTCTTCTAAACATTTCCTAGTATATTCTAGTTTATTCTGCCATCTAATGGTTGATTTTTAATAAGATTAATCTTGTGTTTATAAATCATAAATATGTTTATAATTATAAACCTCTATTTGATCAATTAGATTAATAAATAGAAATAACACTAATTAAACAAACTAAGCGTTGTTGTATGCAACATGCAATAAATTTTTCTTTTATGTGGATGCATAAAATATAAAAATGGAATACAAAAATGTATATATCTGATTAAGCCAAAAACCTTAGATTATATAATGGTCCAGATTAAAATAAATCCAATGGCCCCATTACACTAATATTAATATATGGTATTATACACTTCGACTTCACATTATCCTTAGAAAGATAGAAAGTAGTTAATTAAGGTTTTTTGGTTGATAGGCCAAAATCTAGAGGAATATTAAGTGGATTTGTAGGCATTTTTGGAGGATTAGCATATTGAATATCATACTAAACCTCATAAACTTACCATTTGATACAATCCATTGAGCAAGGAGCTCTTTGGATAAACTATGTATTATAATAGTGGAAAAACAAAATAACACTAAATCAAATATTTTGTATTTTATACGTGGACAATGATGGAAGTTATAGTGTTGTTATTGTCCTACTTATAACTCAAGTGTTTAGTAGATTTTGTTTGAATTAGTTGAAGAATGTTTGTTAAATATTAATCCCATGACCTAGCATTGGCAGTTTGTGACAATTGTGAAGGTATACTTAACTCCATTAGTAATATTAAATTTATATAGTGAAGCATCAATAAAACT
>NW_003314301.1:388255-389778 GCF_000143415.4 Selaginella moellendorffii | reverse complement strand
TTTTTTAAAAGTATTGTGGTATTTGAAAATGGCTTTTGGTTGTTATATAGTTATGAGAGTGTCTTATGAATAAACTATGGCTTTTTAAAGTGGCTTTTTTCAGCATTATGGCAATCAGTGTGTGATAGTTCATGGCCTCTTTTTACCTTAGAAAAGTTTTCTTACATTTTTTTGTCCCTGAAAAACAGAACATGAAAATGACATAGATTCAGAACAAGTACACAAGGATCACACACTATAGCAGTAAGGAAAGGAAAAGAAACTAAACTGGAAGACATTTAGTTATTAGCCCTTGTGTATTTGAGAACCTCCTCAAGCATCCTTTCTATAACTATGATTTGGCCTTTCACTATTTGGAGCTCTTTGTAGACCTTTTCATATTCACTTATTGCAATGTTAAAGCCATTGGCCAATTCCTAGATGGCAGAGCTAATCCGCAACACATCTTGAACAGCTTCCAACTACTTCTTTATCTCCTTTTTCAGTTCAGGATCATTTAGACACTTGATCTCCCAAACAATCATCCCTGGAATGCTGCTCAACACTAACATGTGTACAGAAACCTCAAAAAATAGAGCAAGTAAACTGGAAATAGGGCATCTGAAGTGCTGAAGTGAAGTGGTTTTTTTTGTGTGAAATGAATGTGGCCTTCTGAAAGAGTTATGTAGACATATGTTTTGAACAAATCATAACTTAAAAAATTTATAGTATGTAATTTATTTGCAGTCAACCATCTCTATCACTACTTACTTGAGTGTTTTTGGTGCATCGTAAATCAGACCAGCCAATGAACATAAGAACTCTACTTGCAACTTCATATCTACCAGCATTACTCAACACTAAAATGTGCACCTTCATTATCTTCTATTGATGTAACACTGAGTGCACTACTACAAAACCATACTTCTGTACCTCCACAATGTCATCAACTTCAACTTGGATGTAGCCATTTTCACTTCTAGTGCATAATATGAACTGCTCAACTTTTGACTAAAGTTACTTTGTAGTGCATATGGTTTTCACCTTTTATTCTATGGTGATTTACCATATGATAACCACCAAAACCCTCCATATGCCACATGTTATATGCCACATGCCATATGCCACATGTCCAAAGACAGTGAAGCAGAACCCAAGTTTTAGGGTCTTAAGCCACTAAATGAAAGAATGGAGCCAAACTCCTTAGCATGGGGCCAAGGCGTGAAGGTACTAAAGCACAAAGCAATTCTTGAGCGTACAGCCCAAGAAACAAATGGACAGAAGGACAAAGTGACTTGAAATAGTCTTAGAGTATCCAATATCACAATGCTAGGACTAACATGCAAAATAGAGCCAAATGGAGTTTGGCACTATTTCAGTATACTAATGGCCTAATGCAAAGATATAAGTACTTTATTAACTAGTATGGTATAAAACTTAGACTTAGACCCAAACCAAATGCAAAACAAAGATAAGCACATAAACAGTAGCTAAACTATGCCTCAGGTTGGTCAGCTATGCTCGACCTACTCACTATCCCTACT
>NW_003314301.1:298390-388155 GCF_000143415.4 Selaginella moellendorffii | reverse complement strand
AACTAGAGTTGGCTCTTGAACACTTTACCAAGTTACCCTACTTATCTATTTGTGTTCAATCTAGCCTTAAACTCCTCAGTGGTTATATCATTACCCACCACATAAGTATAGCCTTCTTTAGTCACACTAGCTTTTTCTGGCCAAACTAACTCCATTGGAGTCCTATAGCACATGTGGTTTTGACCATTTATCTTATAATGATTTACCATAGGATAACACCACAAAATGGAACTTAAACCCTCTTTATGCCACATGAC
Source organism: Selaginella moellendorffii (assembly GCF_000143415.4). Lineage (NCBI taxonomy): Eukaryota > Viridiplantae > Streptophyta > Lycopodiopsida > Selaginellales > Selaginellaceae > Selaginella > Selaginella moellendorffii. The sequence goes on along the minus strand of NW_003314301.1, from coordinate 387,898 downwards.
ACATGCCATGTGTCTAAAGACAGTGGTGTGGAACCCAAGTTTCAAGGCCTTGGGCCATTGAATGAAAGTATGGAGCCAAACTCCTAAGTATGGAGCCAAGGAGTGGCAGAATCGGACCACGGAGTAGCTCATGAGCATACAGCTCAAGGAGCGAAGGGACAGGAGTACGGAGCAACTTGGAACAATCATAGAGTAACTAGCATCCCAATGCCAAGACCAGCACGCAAAACGAAGCCAAACGGAGTCTGGCGCTATTTCAACATGCCAGTGGCCTAACGCAAGGACATGGGTACTCCACCAGCTAGCATAGTGTGGAACTTAGGCTTAGACCCAAGCCGAACATAGAAAAAAGACAGACACGCAAGCAGGAGCTAGATTATGCCTTATGTTGGTCGGCCATGCCCGACCTACCCACTACCTACCCGCTAAGTATGCTTAGATAGAAATTCCATCCTTATGCCTGTCTAGTCTATGTACACTTGAAATGCCCAGTTATAACACACAAGGGACTAATAAAGGGTCAAGTAATACCGACCTCCTACCGTCGTACCAATAAGGAAAGAATATTTGAAGGATTAGCCGACAGGTAACTTTCGATACCAAAGTCACATTCGCGACACTCTCCCCCCTTAGGGAAGATTGATGTCTTCATCGATGCATACTCGAGTCTAGAATGCTGCCAAGGAAACAACTCCAGAAAAAGTTCATAGTATTCACACTATGTGAGAAATGCACCAACTTAAATAAGTTAGGAGGCAACCTCTTTGTCTAATGTGGATGCACTACCAACTCAGACACATTTCGGCCGTCATCGATAAGGAAATGACCAATGGAGTTAGCCACCCTTGCTGCTCTGGGTGTCACCCAGCTTACAAGTTGATATGCCCTTGCCTGCAAAGATATAGAGAGAGAAGCCAAAGGCCCCAACCCTCATGAGCAAAGAAACCAAACCCATCGGTAAGGTTTTGATAGACTACTGTAAACAGGCAATGAGAGTTGCTTACACGGTCACGCCTTTTTAATGAAATAAGGAACATCGATAGAGAGGTGGGTGATGTGACCAGTTGACAGTAGCTACCCCATGATTAGAGATTTCACTATGCACACGAAGGGCCAAAGCTAATCTGCCTATATTGGCCCAAACTCAAAGATCAATAGATGTCCCCAAGTCCTATTCCCGACTTAGGGACATATTAGCCCCATGAATGGCATCTTTGCCACTCAGCCTTTGCATTTGATCCAAGTGCTCCATGTGTCCAATTTTATGATAGACACCCTAAAGGTACTATTGACATCTCAGCCCATTACATTAAGGCTATATCCATTTATCTTTGTCTTATTGGTAGTTCAAAACCACTTGTGCCATAGTCCCATCTCTCAAAGGCTAGGCCATCTATAAGTGAGTGGTCATCCCAAGATTGCACGTTAGCATCCTTAGAATGCCCAAAGATATAAAGAACACCTTTTCCCAATGTCCCTTCTTCAGTCCCCACTAAGTCCCTTTCCATCCATGGCTGTGCTCGCCAACATTGCCACTAAGTTAGGGCCCGAAGGTTTAAAGGTCCAACCACTAAGTCCTATTGACATTTGAGACTTTCTCACTATGTGACCGTATTCTTGGTTACTACACAAGAGGATTGTTTGTCTTCCTTTCTATAATCTAAGATGTTAGAATGACATTTCAAAACACCATAGCCCTACTTGAGTCTCATGGGTACTCTCTCTACCTTCCACCGCTAGTGCTTTAGCCATATAGCTAGAGCAAGGTTCTAATAAGCCACACTAAGTATCTAAGTAGGTAATACCACCCATACTTAGATTGGGAGCATCGACCATTTAAGTTCCTGGGAGAGCTTAAGCTCATTCTTGAACACTTCACCAAATTGCCCCACTTGTCCGTCCATGTTCACTGTCAGAATTCTTGCCACATTCCTGACTCTCACCAAATTCTTGACCCATAGACCACATTCCTGACTCTCGAGACACTTCCTTATTCCCGACTCTCTGGTTTTCCATACAATTCCTAATTCTCAAACCACATTCCTGATGATGGCGTGGCATCTCCTTGACCTCAGCTATATTTAGGCCGTCCTCAATCCAAGAGTGGTGGAGCTTCATCAACTTATAGTATATATAGGTTAGCTTTGTTCCATTTCTCCATAATCTGAATCAATGCTAGTCTATGGCCTTTTTTTCGTCTCCACTAACTTTTCTCTTTGTGTTCTACATTTTCCAGTCCTGATCTTGTTGGGGGTCTTGACAATTTGATTCAGATTGTGCTTTTTGCTTTTGCTTTAGCTCATTTTGATTGTTTAATTGCCTTTACCTTTTTCCCCCTTTTCTTTCTTCTTTGTCGATGGAGTCTCCAAGCTATCCTGATTCCTTCACCGAAGTCCTTGCAAAAATCCAGTCTGAGAATACCGAGTTGAAGGCAGCCTTTCATTCATATGCAAAAGGAGCTTGCTTCACTTTCGGCTCAAGGATCAAGCAGAGTTCCTGAACCAAAGGTGAGTTTCCTGGCAAAGTTCTCAAGCAAGTGTTCAGAGCTTCACAGATTCTTGAACCAGATGAAGCTGATCTTCACACTTCAACATCGGCAGTACCCCACTCCCGAGTCTTAAATCGGCATGATCAGGATGTTGCTCAAAAGTGCAGCTTTGTCATGGTTTTCTCCTCTCATAGAGAAGAGCATGAAAGGGGTCGTGGTTCTGGAGCTGATGGATTTTCAATTGTTCAAAGAGAAGCTCGAAGCATGTTTTGGCGAGACGGATTGGGTTTGGGCTGCCACCACAAAGATGAGATGTCTCTCTCAAGGGTATCGTCTTGCCTTGACCTATGCTACAGAGTTCCAACTCCTTGCCTTAGACACTCAGTGGGATGAGTGGGCCCTCATTGATCAATTTCGTTTTGGCCTCAACAACGGTGTCAAGGATTTGTTGCTCACCATGCTGGATCCCACAGACCTGTCATATGCCATCAACAAAACTATTGGATGTGACAACCGTCTCTTTGAACGTCATCAGGAAAGTCACCGCACCACCGTTTTCCTGTCCCAGACTCAGGAATCCCAGCTTGAGTCTTCAGGGCATACTCCTGAAGCTATTGCTCTAATCCCGATGGATATTTTTGGTACTCCCTGACTCATCAAAGGGAAGTTGAGTCATATTGAGAAGCAACGTCGAGTATCTCAGAATCTTTGCCTCTACTGTGCTGATCTTAATCATAAAGCAGCTGTGTGTCCCAAGAAGCCTCCCCGACTACTCGAGTTCACTTTGCCTCAAGGTCCACCTTTGTTGCAGTTGAGAAACGAACTTGTCTAAATAGAGTAGGAGCTGTCTGTTTGGACTCCCCGAATAAAAATCACTTTTCTTCTTTATCAAGCTCCTCACCACCTTTCATCAAAGCCACCACCAATTCCTGCAACTTCCGCATCCCATGTCTCCTTTCTTTCACCGAACAATCAGGACTCAAAGCTCTGGCACTACTGGACTCGAGTGCAAGTTCTTGCTTCATGGACAAGGACTTTGCTGCCTGACATCACATTCCTCTTTCTCCTACCATATGGGACGTGAGGGTTGAAAGCATCAGCGGGCATTTTGTGTCTCCATCTTCTGGACTTAGGGAAACATTGCCTGTTCGAGTACACATCAGGTCCATCGTCACTGATATCACCTTCAACATCATCAACAACAAGTTTTCCTTTGTGGTGCTTGGCCTTCCTTGGTTCCAACTGCACCAGCCTTAGATCTGTTGGGAAGAATTACAGCTTGTCTCTCCCATGTTTTCCCCTATTGTTCATCGAGTTCGAATCAAGAAAAGTTCCCTAAACTCAAATTAGGGTTCTATTCCTGACTCTATGAAGTTTTCACCCTCTTTGCTCCCTATCCTCAATCTTCTTTTCCCTCTCTTCCATCTTACGCTAGACAGTATCCTCACCCCATCATTCCATTTAGTCATACACCTCCTCCTATCTCCATAATCACTATGAAAGAACTCCTTCATGAAGAATCTATTTTCCTTTTTGCTTTGCATGTTTCTCCTATCAGTCTTCCTAAGAAGTATCATGATTTTGGGGATGTGTTTGACAAGAAAAAAGTTAGTGTACTGCTTGTTCATTGGCCTTACAATTGTCCCATTGATTTACAGGAAAGAGCATCACCTCTGTGGGGGCTTATCTACGGGTTATCCCCATCCGAGCTTAAGACCCTCAATGAGTACGTGGATGAGAACCTTGCATCGGGGTACATTCAGCATTCACAGTCCCTGGCTGGAGCGCCTGTCTTCTTTGTCAAGAAGAAGGATGGGAGTTTGTGGCTAGTCATCGACTACCAAGGTTTGAACAAAGTGACTGTTCGGACCGTTATCCGATGCCCCTGATCTTGGACCTATTGGAACACCTTTACGGTGCCTGCTTCTTCACCAAGATCGACCTCCATGGAGCATACAACTTTATCCGGATCCGGCCTAGTGATGAATGGAAGACTGCGTTTTGAACCTGCTATGACCACTTCGAATACACTGCCATGCTATTTGGCTTGACAAATGCTCTAGCAGTTTTCCAACACATGGCAAACGACGTCTTTCAGGAGTTTCTTGATCATATGGTGATTGTACCTTGACGACATCCTCATCTACTCAAAAACTCAGGAGGAGCATGACGAGCATGTGCGCAAGGTGCTAGCAAAGCTACAGGAACATGGCCTATACGCAAAGCTTGAGAAATATTCCTTCCATCAGGAGTATGTGGAGTTCCTTGGGTACATTGTCACTCATGAGGGTATCACGATGGATCTTGCTAAAGTCAAGACTATTCTCAAATGGGAGCCTCCACAGTCAATGTTGGACATTCAGGTTTTTCTTGGCTTCGCCAACTTCTACCACAAATTCATTGATCACTACTCCAATATTGTCCTTCCTCTCATGCATCTCACTCGCAAGGATGTTCCCTTCTGTTGGTCTGTTGCTGCCTAGTAGGCCTTTGACATACTCAAGGCGACCTTCAGTTTTGCTCCCGTCTTGATCCACGCTAATCCCTCACAACATTTCTTCATCAAGGCAGATGCCTCCGACTTTGCTATCAGTGCTGTCCTGTCTTAACTCAGAGTGGGTCAGGAATTTCATCCGGTCGCTTTCCATTTTTGGAAATTCCAGCCTATGGATATCAATTACGAAATCCACGATAAGGAGCTCCTTGCCATCATGGATTCCTTTGGAGAGTGGTGTCATTTCTTGGAGGGGACGAGCCATCAAACAACGGTCTGGACGGATAACAAAAATCTCAAGTACTTTGCCACTTCCTGAGTTTTGAGCCATCATTAGGCAAGGTCGGCACAATTCCTGAGTTGGTTTGACTTTGTTATCAAGTACAGACTTGGAAAGCTTCAAGGCCTTCCTGATGCTCTTTCAAGGCACTCCTATCTCAGTCTCTGTCGTGAATGTGACTTCGGGTATCGAAAGTTACCTGTTGGCTAGTCCTTTCGGATATTCTTTCCTTACTGCCACGATGGCAGGAGGTCGGTATTGCTGGGCCCGTTATCAGTTCCCACTTGAGCTAGTTGAGAAACTGATCAATGACCATGTACTTAGATTGGATAAATATAAGGTAGAAACCCTATGTGTTTCTTGCTGAGCATACTCGACCTGGTTTGAGAAACTTGAGTCATTGACTTGCACTTGCTAGTATCAAGAACCCCCGCGATATTGAGCTTGGTCCCTCAATATTGCTAGATGATAACTTACTGTGTTTGCCAAACACCCTCACTATTATGCCCTTTGTGTTAGTCTTATTCCGGTCCCAAATGCTATTTATGGAAAGTGTCTAGATTAGCTCATTTGGCATATCTACAGAATGTAGAGATTGTCCTGAACACAATAGTGTTTGTCCCGTGTCCAAATTTGCAATCTAGTGCCATTCCATATTTAGTAAGTTTCGAGCTTGTCTTAGAAACTAACTCCTGATACTAAGGGAGGCTTGGGGTGAAAGCCCAAAGCATGTGTTCCTCAAAAGGGGGGGGCGGGGGGGGGGGCACTATGGGGGGTTCCAAATGTATAGTAGGGATAGTTGGTAGGTTGGGCATGGCTGACTAACTTAAGGTATAGTCTAGCTCTTGCTTGCGTGCCTGTCCTTGTTTTGTGTCCGGCTTGGGTCTAAGCCCAAGTTCCATTCCATGCTAGTTGGTGGAGTACCCATATCTTTGCGTTAGGCCACCGGTATGCCGAAATAGCGCCAGACTCAGTTTGGCTTTGTTTTGTGTGCTGCTCCTGGCTTTGGGATGTTGGTTGCTCCAGAACTGTTCCAAGTCACTCCGGGCTCCTATCCCTTCGCTCCTTGGGCTGTATGCTCGGGAGTTGCTCCGTGGTCCGATTCTGTCACTCCTTGGCTCCATGCTTGGGAGTTTGGCACTGTTCCTTCATTTAGTGGCCCAAGGCCCTCAGGTTCTGCACCATTATCCTTTGGACACGTGGTGTATGACATGTGGCATGTGTCACGTGGCATAAAGAGGGTTTAGGTTCCGCTTCGTGGTGTTATCCTATGGTAAATCACCATAGGATAAAGGGTCAAAACCACGTGCGCTATAGTCTCGGGCCTAGTAATCCTACCTTCGATCAATAGGATCAGGTTATCCTTGGTCCTGATTGGCTTCAAGTTATGGCAATTTCCCTGGCCCCTCAGGACTCCTCCTTGATGGACGTGATTAGAAACGATCTTCAATCTGACAACCTCGCCAACGACATTTTCCCCGATCTTCAAGCTGGACACCCAGTGACTCCTGACTGTCGGCGATTTGACGAGTTTGAGTTCTTAAATAGCTTGTTGTACCATGGGGAGCAGCTTTACGTTCCTGAAGGTGATGCTCAAAGGTTGGTCCTGATGGCGTGCCATGATAGCTCGATTGCTGGTCACTTTGGCATTGCAAAATTCTATGAGCTGGTTGCATGGGACTTTTGGTGGCCTCATATAGACGACTACATCAAAGCTTTTGTTACCTCCCATGACACTTGTGCCTGGAATAAGGTACTTCGCCACCTTCCTTCAGGTTTGCTATCTAGTCTTAGTCCCTTCAGGTCCTTGGGAATCCATCTCCATGGATTTCTTGAGTGATCTTCTAAGTTTTAGAGGCTTCAACAAAATTTTAGTTGTGGTGGATCGCTTCACAAAGATGGCACACTTCCTACCATGTACAAAGGAGTTTTCAAGTGAGGACATGGCAAAATTGGTATCAGGGAAATTTTCCGACTTCATGGGATTCTTGCAGATGTGGTTTCAGATCAGGGACCTCAGTTCATCTCTCATTTTTGGCAATGGTTCTTGCAGCTGCTTGGAGTGAAGGCCAACCTCTCTTCAAAAACTGATGGAGAGTCCGAACAAATGATTCAGACATTGGAATAATTCCTAAGGTGCTTCATCAACTATCATCAGGATGACTGGTTCAATATCCTTCCCCTTGTTGAGTTCTCCTATAACAACTCCGTTCACTCCTCCCTTTGAGTTTCCCCATCCTTTGCAAACTCTGGCCGAAATCCTTGATTCAATCTCTCACTTCCTTCTCCATCCGAATCCTCTTGTTCAAATACTCGTTCTGAGGCATTTATCTCCAATCTCCAAAAAATCCACAACTCCATCTCCTTCCACCTCTATCGTGCTCAAGAATCTCACAAAACCTTTGCCAATGTCCATCATTAGGATTGTCCCCCTTACAATATCAAGGTTAAAGTTTGGCTCCTCAGGTGAAATATCTCCACCACCAGGCCATGTCCCAAACTTGATTTCAAATGCCTTAATCTTTTCCCTATCACTGCCATATGCTTTATTTCGTTAAAGTGGAACTTTTCATTATCCCACTTATGGTGTGTGGCCACATGCCATTTTTATAACAACAATAAAAAATTGAAGTTTTAGCTTTATAATTTATAAATTAAAAACTTTTCATATGATTTTGTGTTATAATATTGTGAAATATAAAAAATAAATTAAAAAACTGATAGAAATATTAATAAATATTAATTAAGTACTAGGAAATGGCATGTGGACACATGCTAATTAATGTCCCACTTTACTGAATAAGTTCCACTTTAACGAAATAAAGCATCCATCATTAATCCTGTCACTTATCACCTTGCACTTCCCTCCTCATATCAAATTCACCCCGTTTTTCACTCATTTCTCCTTGAGCCTTATATTCCGAGTCCTATTCCAAATCAGGTCATTCCTCCGCCTCCATCAGTGCAGCTCAAGGATGGGTCTAAGTACGAGGTTTAGGACATCCTTGATTCCAAGATCTCACGGTCTAAACTCTACTATCTGGTAGACTGGAAGGGTTACGGATCTGAGGAATGCACTTGAGAACCTGTGGACAACTTGATTCATTCTTCTGAGCTTGTTTAGGACTTCCACCACCGCTATCCTTCTCATCCCAGTCCTCATTCTTTTCATTCTCCATCTCCCATCCTTTGATGCCCATCTCATCCTCCTCTTTGTTCTCATTCACGTCCTTGTTCCACTTGTTCTTGAGGAGGGGATGCTGTCAAGAATCCCAAAATTTTTGCCACATTCCTGACTCTTGCTAGATTCCTAACTTGTAGACCACATTCCTGACTCTTGAGACACTTCTCTATTCTTGACTCTCTGATTTCCTGTATGATTCTTGATTTTCGAACCACATTCTTGATGATGACGTGGTGCCTCCTCGACTTCAGCTATATTTAGGCTGTCCTCAATCCAAGAGTGGTCGAGCTATAGTATATATAGGTTAGCCTTGTTCCATTTCTCCACAATTTGAATCAACGCCAATCTAAAGCTTTCACTAGCTTTTCTCTTTGTCTTTTACATTTTCCAGTCCTGATCTTGTTGGGGGTCTTGACATTCACTTTAGCCTTGGACTCCTCAATGGTTATATCATCACTCACCACGTGGGTACAACCTTAGTGTCACCTCAGAGCCACTTGGAAGAAGAAGTTAAAGCTTTGGTCACACTAGCCCTTCTTGGCCAAATTAGTTCCATTAGAATCCTCCCACTATATCCTTTTGGAGCTCAAACCCCTTAGTTTGGGAGACAATTGCTTTGGGCTTTCACTCTCGAACTCATACTCGAACTTGGTCTTGGTCTCGGTCTCAGTCTCAGTCTCGATCTCAGTCTTAGTCTTGGTATCAGTCCCTATCTCGGACTCCTTCTCAGACTTCATCTCGGACTCCATCTCGGATTCCTTCTCGGACTCCATCTCAGACTCCATCTTGGAGTTAGTCCCAACACTTCCTTGTGTCATGACACTTGCCATATATCGGTCCCTCTTGTATCATTTTTTAATGACTCATTTACTAATCACTTTATATTTATTCCTTGAAGACTTCTTTAGGAGTTCCACTCTTGCTCTTGATTTTTAGAGTTGGAGCTTTTTTTCCAAACGTGTTACCCTCGTTGAACTTTTGTTTCAACCGTTGCTATATGGCACCCTTTCAACTCCACTTTGGGGCATAAGGATTTGTGTCTCCATTCAATGTCCTCATCAAATGTTAAACCATTTTATAAAGACCTTACCATGAATTACTATTTTCATATTTAGCACAAAGCTAATATTCATCATTGGTGCAACACCGAAGGACTCACAGAGAGATAAAATTCTGTCACTTCAAAGGTAGGGTTTTCCTTAATTCACTTGCTGCTTAGGTCTGAAGGTGTGTTCCTGGTGGAGCTTCATCTTTGTCACACATAACTTCTAGAAAGTTCTTAATAGATTCTGAGGCATGAATATATACAGATTTTCAATGGCCTATCGTCTAAATTTACCAAGTTGAAGGAGCAGCATTTTTATTCTTCTTTCTTTTGTTTCTCTTGTCCTAATGAAAAACTGTTTGCAGCCAAGGAAGATCTAGTGAGTGCACACAGCACAGACTTATCATCCTTGGCAACAATGATTGCATTTGAGCCGATTCTTCCAATGTTATGAGTACCAGTTCCTGCTGGAAGCAATGATGATCCTTCAAAAGGTCCATTCATTTTGGCATTCAAGGACAAGGCAAGTTGGAGCCATGCATGGCAGTACTGTGAAAAACAAATTACTTCATATTGCGAGGTACATAAGCATTAGAAATTGTATGGGAGCACCTACTCACTTCATTTTTTCTAAGCTGCTACTATGAAGGGTTGTTCAATCACTGCCTCAAAGGCTTGCCGCTCCCCCTGGTGAAAGCGTTTGTCCCAAATTTTAAATCCAGCACAGAAGACTGAGAAGCTTGCAAGAAGACGGCCATGATGGCTTGTCTTGCTGCATCTAGATGAGACGGGATTAAGTTCGTGGGGGGAGTTTGTGAAGAGGTGTTCGGTGATGCAAGGATAGCGAACAAGTGTGGAGGGGAACTCCATGAACACCAAGACGAGCAAGCACGGAGAAACAATTGCTGCCTAGGGACTTGAGCCTCCTCACGCTCCAATGCTAATTGTCACTGTGGCTGTCCGGAGGTTTGTCCTCTTTGGCACTGGCCTCTTCGGCAATGCCATCATTGTTCTCCATCACACCACTACTTGCTCTTTATTTTCTATCAAGCCCTCTTTTGTATATCATCTCTCACGATTGATACCAGGGTTTCCACCCCTCACAAAGGGTCATAGCCCTAGGATTATTACTAATCCCCCGCTAATTAATCAGACTTAGTCTAAAACAAAAGAGAAACCATGATTTTGACTTTGTCTCGGTCGTGAGCACACTCTAGCCCCTTGACAACAAGCTCCAGTTTGCTGATCCACAAGGACACACAAACAGATCAATAGAGAACACATCGACAAGCAACCACAACCAAGTCTTGATCGAGAATCTAGGCTCCAAACTTTAGAGGGAGGTCTCTTACAGATGGAGTAGATGACAAGCATTACCAAAGCTCTCTGGGGAAGCAAATGCTCAAGGATGGATGGGAAGGTGGTCTGGTCTCTCTTAAAAAGAAGAGCGATGCAATAGCAGCAGGAGTAATGGATCGACCGAAACTGTGGCTCGAGTTTGTGAGCGAAGCTGTGACAAAGCTAAGGAAATATTTCAAGGACTAAAGGAAAGAGGAAGAGAAATAATTATGGGTTCGTATTCCAAGTTCATCGAGCTCCCTGGCAAAAGCGAACTGGGTCAGGTAAGTGGTGTCTAGAACGCAGCCATACTTGGACCCAGTGGCAGTGAGTTTGTGCAGCTGGGAGTGTTAAGACTGCATGGCTTTACAAGTGACCAAACTACACGAAGAATTTGCTGCTGCAGCATTGGAAATTGAATTCCTCATTAGTTGTCTTGAATTTTGTAACATACAAGAGTACATTGAAATTTCCACTTGGCACTGCAGCTGAATAGCAATGCCTTGGATGTCCAGTTTTACTACCAATATGGATGGCCAAGACCAGTCTTGCAAAACATCTGTAGCCAACTCAAACCTGAAGCAATCAATTGTTTTCACTTTTGAAGAGGAGTACCTTTCAATTGTGCAGCAATAAAGAGTTTATCAAGAAGCTTTCCAAGGTTGCAGAGTTTGATATTTTAAGGTGGAGACTATTACACATTTTTTCTTTAGTAAAGGTCAAAAGGGAATATTCAGAGTAGAGTCTGATGGGCAGTACTTGGCATGATCAAGGAGGTGTCGCAGGTATCTTGAGATATTCAGTAGATCTGTGTGTCATGCATGACCTGGGAGAAGTCTTGGTTACTGTTGCTTGCATAAAAAATAGTCAATATTTAATATAAAATAGTACATACAATGTGTCTACAAATGTATATACAACTTTAAACAGAAGATAATATTTTTAAAAGAGAGATACTATTACTAATCTCCTAGATAAAAGAAAATAATTAAAACCACTATAAAATGATTTTATTTAGAAATCTTAAATATGTTATTTTTAGCATATATGATCCTATTTTTTGTAGATATGGTTTCAAGTGCAATAGTTTGGGGAGATAATTACACATTACTTCAAGATGAAGTTGATGTAATTATTGAACATGGATTTAGAGTACTTGAAGCACAAATTAATAATTCATTTCCTGATTATTCTTCTACTTATGACAATTGGATGTCTGTTAATTTTGGTAGAGGAGCTGCTCTTTTAATGATAGATCGTATGGAAGCAAATCCTCCAAATTGTTTATTTGGTAAGGATAAATTTGAATATACAGTTAATGGTCGTGCACTTAGAACTGGATTTCGGTCATTAAGAAAACTTTATACTGATGCAATGCTAAATGCACGCTCTAGTATGTGTGATATTAAATCTTTAAACTATAGAATTGCATATGCTATATATTATTGGTGGAATATTACTGATGATATTTACAGTTCAAAATCTTTACATACCATTTCTTATAAAGATCCTAAAACTTGTGATACTACAAAAAGTACATTAATTTCAGGTTTTTATAAGCATAGCTTAAGAACTTCTGAATATTTAATATCTCCAAATGGGAAAAATATACTTTTTATATCAACAGACTGTAAACTTGTATTATATTCTGGTCAAAAACTTGTGTGGATGTCTAGAGTTATAAAAACATATATTGGATTTTGTGAACTTACTTTACAAAATGATGGTAATCTTGTATTAAAGACAAATTTTAAAACAGTAATTTGGTCTAGTGGTAAATATTGCATTAATCAACCTTATTGTTTATTTCTTACATTCATGACAATACAAGATGACTGTAATCTTGTAATTTATTCACTAAAATCACCAAATCATATTTGGTGGTCTACAGGAACACAAAATCATCCTAATTGTATAACATGATATACAATTATATCATCCAAATATATCTTTATCATTAGTTAACAAGTTTAAATTAATGGTATATAAATGATATATATACCATTAATTTAAACTTGTTAACTAATGATAAAGATATATTTTAAAATACATTATGCCAAATAGTTTATATATTTAAGGTAGTTGACTAAAGACTTTTATCCTTTCATTTTAACTTTAGTATATATAGCTTAGTTAATTTACTAATATTTCTTATTATGAGTGCTTGAGATATGGGATAAATATATTAATTTGGGTTTAGACCCTTGCTTATATAGAAAAATAGATAGACCAGATTCAATCTCAAAAGGACAGTTAATATGCTATACTACAAAAATTAGCACCATATACATATATGTATTGAAAGAGCTTACACTATCCTTCCCTCTGGAAAATGAAAAAATGATAACATAAGTCAGGTGGATTCAATATTTTTGGAATTCAAATTAACTTTTTTTGCTTTGAATTCAATTAAGTTCAATTCATTCAAATTTTGAATTCAAATTTGAACTGTTCAATTAGCATCACAAAATGTTATAGAGATTTTAACTCCTTATGTCATTATAATAAATTTTATTAAAATCAGAATAAACTTGATTAGAGATCAATTGATAAAATAAAAAAATTAAAGATTAGTTTAAGAGATAATTCAAATATTTTTCTAGTGATATTATTAATCTAAGTGGTTAATATGTTATAATAAACACTTAAAATGATTTTTTACTTCTACCTCTCCCCTCCCTCTCCTCTCTCTCTCCCTCTCCTCTCTCTCTCTCCCACACCTCTTCCTCCTCCCCTCTCCTCTCTTCTCTTTTCCTTTCCTCCCCCTCTCACTCCTGACAGCAGCTCTATCGTGCACAAAGGGAATTGGGCAATATTTTTCTATAGGCATTGACGGCCTTGTTGCTGCCATGGCCAAGGCTGGCAGGATGTACGGGCACCCAGCTCCTCAAGAGCCAGTAGGGTGGTTGCTCTAGGCATCCTTGACAAGGAAGAAACAACGAGAGATATTTTTACCTTTTGTGATTGCCACACATACATGAATGTGACATCAATGTGAGAGTAGTGCACCATGAGCAAGTGGATGGCCTTAAACACCTCCTTGACAGACCGTGACCTGATCTTCTTAGCTAGTTTCATGAGCTTCTTTGGATCATAGACAAAGAATAGTCAAAGATCATCACAACAGCGCAGCATGGTAACTCACAGACCTAGATATAGCAAACCTCTGGGTGTGATTGATAGGCCCTGACTGAGGCTAATGCCCATCAGATCATAATTGTGATGAACTATATGACTAGCACAATTGAAATTCTCAAGATGAGCTCTGAATTGAGTTATTCATAGGATGTCCGAGTGGTGAGCATGAAAATCCAATGTGATTTAGGGAATCAACCTTAGAGCTGTTTTGCCAAGATGAAAGCAGAGTAGGGGAATGATGTGTCTCTAGCCATGGCAGCCAACAATTGAAATAATCTTTTTGTCTAGATGTGTATTATTAAACTCAAATTTATTTATTCTTTAATTGAAGGTTGTCATATCAAAGAATATTCCAAATACCTTGAATTGAATTGAACTATTGAATTTGAATTTAAATTTAATTCATGAAGAACTTATAAATTTTGAATTTCAAAACATTTGGAGTTTCTATTAGGCAATTATAGACTGCTATAAGAACTTGAAATTCCCATGGAATTATCAACATAGTTATTAACAATTATGAGAAAAACAAAACCCAAAGGTATAGCACAATCATTAGTTGACTATCATCTATAATGAAATAAGTAAACATCCATCTATAGCTTGTTGCTTAGGTCTGAAGGTGTGTTCCTGGTGGAGCTTCGTCTTCGTCACACATAACTTCCAGAAAGTTCTTGATAGATTCTAAGGCGTGAGTATATACAGATTTTCAATGGCCTATTGTCCAGATTTACTAGGTTGAAGGAGCAGCATTTTTATTCTTCTTTCTTTTGTTTCTCTTATCCTGATGAAAAATTGTTTGCAGCCAAGGAAGATCTAGTGAGTGCACACAGCACAGACTTATCGTCCTTGGCAACAATGATTGCATTTGAGTCGGTTCTTCCAGTGTTATGAGTACCAGTTCCTACTGGAAGCGATGATGATCCTTCAAAAGGTCCATTCATTTTGGCATTCAAGGACAAGGCAAGTTGGAGCCGTGCATGGCAGTACTGCGAAAAACAAATTACTTCATATTACATAAGCATTAGAAATTGTATGGGAGCACCTACTCACTTCATTTTTTCTAGGCTGCCACTATGAAGGGTTGTTCGATCACTGCCTCAAAGGCTTGCCGCTCCCCCTGGTGAAAGTGTTTGTCCCAAATTTTAAATCCAGTACAGAAGACTGAGAAGCTTGCGAGAAGACGGCCATGATGGCTTGTCTTGCTGCATCTAGATGAGATGGGATTAAGTTCACGAGGGGAGTTTGCGAAGAGGTGTTTGGTGATGCAAGGATAGCGAACAAGTGTGGAGGGGAACTCCACGAACACCAAGACGAGCAAGCATGGAGAAACAATTGCTACCTAGGGACTTGAGCCTCCTCACACTCCGATGCTAATTGTCACTGTGGCTGTCCAGAGGTTCGTCCTCCTTAGCACTAGCCTCTTCAGCAGTGCCATCATTGTTCTCCATCACACCACTACTTGCTCTTTATTTTCTATCAAGCCCTCTTTTGTATTTCATCTCTCACGATTGATACCAGGGTTTCCACCCCTCACAAAGGGTCATAGCCCTAGGATTATTACTAATCCCCCACTAATTAATCAGACTTAGTCTAAAACAAAAGAGAAACCATGATTTTGACTTTGTCTCGGTCGTGAGCACACTCTAGCCCCTTGACAACAAGCTCCAGTTTGCTGATCCACAAGGACACACAAACAGATCAATAGAGAACACATCGACAAGCAACCAGAACCAAGTCTTGATTGAGAATCCAGGCTCCAAACTTTAGAGGGAGGTCTCTTACAGATGGAGTAGACGACAAGCATTACCAAAGCTCTCTAGGGAAGCAAATGCTCAAGGATGGATGGGAAGGTGGTCTGGTCTCTCTGAAAAAGAAGAGCAATGCAATAGCAACAGGAGTAATGGATCAACCAAAACTGTGGCTTGAGTTTGTGAGCGAAGCTGTGACAAAGATAAGGAAATCTTTCAAGGACTAAAGGAAAGAGGAAGAGAAAAAATTATGGGTTTGTATTCCAAGTTCATTGAGCTCCCTGGCAAAAGCGAACTAGGTTAGTCATGCCTAGACCTCAAGAGTCATTACTACTAGGATGTTAGGCCAAGGAAGAAGAACTAGGATAAAGTTGCAAATGCACATAGGATTTGGTGAAGGCTTTAATAAAAAACTATAAAGGGGTTCACTTGACATGAATTCATCCAATATTTACTTTGTAAGCTCATTATTATAATAAAAAGTTTCCAAGTTTATCTTCTATTGCTTAGCTTATATCCACACATTGCCGTCTATAGTTATATTGTGCAATAGAGTTAATATTCATTCTCTATTACAACAGTTGTATATATGTATATATGTGGAATAAGGTCCTAGCTATGTGTGTAGGTAATCTCAAGTTTGAGCTTCAATCATTATAAGTGGTGTTGAATTAAACTTTTAACCTCATCTTTGATATAAATTGGTTGTAACACAATCATACCAAATGTGACTTTAATACTTCACCCCTTATTTTATACTTCTTGATATTTCTTTCATTCCTTTCACGTTTGTTCCATTTTATCCCTCTATTTTTACCTTTTCTTCTATCACTTTTATTTCCCTATTACTATCTACTATTTTCCATCTTACTTCTATATTCCCTCTTAAAATCCCTTTGATAGTCTTTATGTTGTAGTGGTTGACTACTCAAAAAGGAATATACTAATCTCTTCCACTTTGATTT
Source organism: Selaginella moellendorffii (assembly GCF_000143415.4). Lineage (NCBI taxonomy): Eukaryota > Viridiplantae > Streptophyta > Lycopodiopsida > Selaginellales > Selaginellaceae > Selaginella > Selaginella moellendorffii. Next base: position 371,215 of record NW_003314301.1, on the reverse strand, counting down.
GTCATTTGGAGTTAAGATTGCAATACATCATCCTATTTCAACTAGGGATGCTCATCTAATCAAGGTTCTTATTTGGTGTCAATCACAAAAAAATATCAAGATTTTACATACAAACGTGTTGGAGAAAGGTGTTAATTAAAAATCTTTTAGTCCTTACATGTATAAATCTCATTTTATAATGAACCTTTATAGGAGTATTCAATTTTGAATATACTATTATCCATTAAATGAGGTGACTATCTAGATATCTACCTTTTTCCTCACACTTCTGATATTCTAGATTAACTACAAAGAAGTCATTGGTTCACTAAGTTAGATTTTACTTCCAGGTATTAGTAAGTGTTGATGGCTGAAGAAAATGTTCCCAAGACTACTTTTTGTATACTATTTATTTTTTACAAGTTTTTAGTGATATCATTTGTGTAAGCAACCAAAGGAATGACTAAAGAGATGATCCATAGGGGTTCAATATAAAGGGAAAATGCCTATGAACAAAAGTGACCTTCTTTTCCAATTGATTAAGGGTCTTGGGATACTTAAGGTTAAACATCCTTGGGTTTGAATAGTATTGGGTTGGGTAACCTTCGCAAAAGTTTAAATTCAGGAGTTTATATTTGATATCAAAAAAGTTTCAAGTTCAACTCTGTTGATTAACTTAGGGGAATCACACCATATGTTGAGATTGACATCTGACAGGTTTAATTTACCTCCGGTTAGGCTCCACCTGACAGGTAGGGGTTAAGAAAATGAAGCTTTTAGGAGAGCTATGGCTCTTAACTTTTGTTTATGAGGGTGTGAACTTACAGAGAAGTGTAGTGGATTGTAAGCAACCAAAGGAAATGACTCGAGAGATAATTCATAGGGGTTCAAATATAGAGGGAAAATGCATATGAACAAAAATACACCCCCTTTTTCAATTAGTTAAAAATCTTGGGATATTTAAGATTAAATGTCCTTGGGTTTAAATAATACTGAGCTAAGTGACCTTTTAGGAAGTCTAAATTTAGAAGCTTACAGTTTGAATAATGCTTTGATAACTTTCTAGAAAATAATGGACAACGTTCTTTATGATATGTTAGAGGTGATTGTTGACTTTATTAATAATGTTTTAATCCATTCAAAAGGGACATGGGAGGAGCACATTTGTGATATTTGCAAAGTGTTACATCAGTTATAGGAAGTTAGTTTAAAGTTAAAGTAGTTGAAGTATGTATGTGGGTCCAATGATACAACTTAATTAGGCATCATATTTCTTATGACAGTTTGCAAGGTAATCCTAAGAAACTTATAACTATTCTAAAGTTCCCTACTCTAAAGTGTATGAATGATATGTAGCGCTTTCTAAGCTATTTCAATTATTTTATTGATCATCTTTCTGATTATATTGCACTATTGCAAGCATTGTTAAATTTATCAACATTGTCTTTTATTTGGTTTGAGGACTGTGAGTGGAGATCTCAAAGAGTTCTTAATGACTCTTCCAATTTTGGTGTATTTTAACTACACTCAACCTTTCATTTTGCACATGGATGCTTTTGATATTGATTTCAGGGGTGTGTTGATGCAAGAAAGCCTGAGTGTGCCTAATAAACATCATCCCATTATATACATTAACCATACATTACAACCAATAGAGGCAAATTACTCTATGATAGAGAAAGAATGTTTAGTAGTAGTTTGAGGTTTTGAGAAGTTTCATGCATGTTTATATGGTTCTCAGACATTACTAAAAGGTGATCATACTATAGTTATTTCATTATTGAAGCAAAAGAACTTAGTTAATTGTATTGCTCAATGGGCTCTAAAGCTTCAAATATATGATTTTAAGATTATTCATCGCTTGGGGTTTTATGCCTGATGCTAACACCCTTTATCGAGCTCTTCTCCATTATTCATTCTCTTCTCTTATTCTTGATGAGCTTGTTGTTTCAACATTAATTTTCTATATGAGGATTCTATGATGTTGACAATTGCTTTTTAGTAAGGCATTTTTTACCTATACTCACGTTCTTGCCCCTGCCTGCAAAATAGTGACAAACAAACAAAGACAAGAACGTAGGAGAAAAGAGGAAAAAAGGAAAAATGAAAAGAGAATAGAAGAGAATTCAACATCAAACCCCAAAGGGGTGAGTAACAATAAGTATATATCACTCTCTCAACTTTACTTTGCACAAATAATCATAAGTGGGAGAAAAGATGGTTAATTCAATGCAAACACATAAAGTTGTGAGACACAAATCCCAAAGCCCCAAAAGTGGAGCTGAAAAGGTGCCATGTGGTAATGGCTGAAGTGGAAGCCAAATGAGAGTAACACGTTTGGACTAAAAGCTCCGACTTAAAAAGTTGAGAATGGGAGTGGAACCCCCAACAAAGTGCTCAAGGAACGAGCACGAAGCAAGCAGTAAGTGAGTCTCTAGAAAAGCGACAAAAGAGGACCAACACATGACACATGGAGGAGTCCGAGATAGACCTGAGATGGAGTCTAAGATGGAGTCCAAAATAGAGTCCGAGATGGAGTCGAGATGAAGTTCGAGATGGAGTCTGAGATGGAGTCCAAGATGGACCCGAGATGGAGTCTAAGATGGACCCAAGATGGAGTCTGAAATGGACTCGAGATGGAGTCTGAGATGGAGTCCAAGATGGACCCAAGATGAAGTCTGAGATAGAGTCCAAGATGGACCTAAGATGGAGTCCGAGATGGACTTGAGATGAAGTCTAAAATGGACCCGAGATGAAGTCCAAGATGGAGTCCAAGATGGACCCAAGATGGAGTCCAAGATGGAGTTTGAGTGTAGCACATGTGGTTTTGACCCTTTATCCTATGGTGATTTACCATAGGATAACACCACGAAGTGGAACCTAACCCTCCATGTGCCACGTGACAGATGCCACATGTCACATGCCACATGTCCAAAGGAACATGGTGTGGAACCCGAGTTTTGTGGCCTTGGGCCACTAAACGAAGGAACGGTGCCAAACTCCCAAGCATGGAGTCAAGGGGTGAAGGAACCGGACCATGGAGCAACTCCCGAGCATACAGCCCAAGGAGTGAAGGGACAGGAGCCCGGAGCGACTTGGAACAGTCCTAGAGTAACCAGCATCCCAATGCCAGGACCAGTACGCAAAATGGAGCCAAACGGAGTCTGGCTTTATTCCTTCGTTCAGTGGCCCAAGGCCCTGAAACTCAGGTTCCACACCACGTTTCTTTGGACATGTGGCATCTGTCACGTGGCACATGGAGGGTTAGGTTCTACTTCGTGGTGTTACCCTATGGTAAATCACCATAGGATAAAGGGTCAAAACCACGTGCGCTACATTGAGATGGAGTCTGAGATGCACCCGAGATGGAGTTCGAGATAGACTCGAGATGGAGTCTGAGATGGACTTGAGATGGAGTCCGAGATGGACCCAAGATAGAGTTCAAGATGGAGTTCGAGATGGAGTCCGAGAGAGACCCAAGATGGAGTTTGAAATGGAGTCTGAGATGGAGTTCGAAATGGACTCGAGATGGAGTCTGAGATGGAGTCCGAGATGGAGTCTGAGATGGAGTCTGAGATGGAGTTCGAGATGGAGTCCAAGATAGACCCAAGCTGGAGTCCGAGATGGACCCGAGATGGAGTCCGAGATGGAGTTCAAGATGGAGTCTGAGATGGACCCGAGATGGAGTCCGAAATGGAGTCTGAGATGTAGTCCGAGATGGACTCGAGATAGAGTCCGAGATGGACCCGAGATGGAGTCTAAGATGGAGTCCGAGATGGAGTCTGAGATGGACCCGAGATGGAGTCTGAAATGGAGTCCGAGATGGAGTCTAAGATGGACTCAAGATGGAGTCTGAGATGGACTCGAGATAGAGTCTGAGATGGAGTCTAAGATGGAGTCCAAGATGGACCTGAGATGGACCGAGATCGACCTGAGATGGACCTGAGATGGAGTCCGAAATAAACCCGAGATGGAGTCCAAGATGGAGTCTGAGATGGACCCAAGTGTAAGGAACCAACTCGCCAAGGTGTCGTAGGCTAAAGGAACCCCGAAAGCATGACCAAAATGACAAAGAGTTCATCGGATGGGACCAAGTCGAAGATCGAGTCCAAGACCGACTTTAAGACCGAGTTCGAGATAGAGTCCGGAATCGAGTCCGAGGCCGACTCGGGGACCGAGTTCGAGACCGAGTTCGAGACGGAGTCCGAGATCCGAAATCAGGTCCGAGACCGAGTCCGAGGTCGAGTCCGAGGTCGGGTCCAAGATCGGGTCCGAGATCGAGTCCGAGATCGAGTCCAAGACCGAATCCGAAGTCGGATCCGAAATCGAGTCCGAGATCGAGCCAGAGACTAAGTCCAAATACTAATACGAGTCAAGGGGTGAAAGCCCAAAGCGTGCGTCTCCCGGGGGGGGGTTGCAGGGGGTTCCAAAAGTATAGTAGGGATAGGGATAGTGAGGTCCAGGAACCAGTTTTGAAGGGACTCTCCAGTGGGGCTTCCAAACCGACTTGAGGTTGAGACTAGGACCGAGGGGCCTTGGGTGGGAGTGAGCATAGACTTGGTTGGTGCCGGAGGGGCCATCCAAGGAAGTGCTCAAGAGCAGCTCCCACTCCCGAAAGGGAAACCGATCGCGGTGCTCCCGGCTCATGTGGAGTGGTGCCCCACTTGAGTACCATGCGGCTCATTGGTCCTCGCCCTTCCTAGGGGCTTGGGCCTTCCTTCGGGATGGAAGTGGGGGGGTAGAGGTACCCATATTGGGCCGTTAGGCCACGGTGTTTCACCCCGGCGTCCCGAAGCAAGTGTTGCATTCAAGACTTGGGATTTAGAGGGTCCCATGATCAAGTCTTGTGGTACCAAAGGGTGTTAGGAACCAGGAAGTTTGGTGTGCTTGGCTGCTTGTGCTTGCGGGGAGTGTAGCCGAACCTTAAGTCTAGTCTAACCCGGGGAGGGGGATTGGGAGTGATTTGGGAATCCGTGGATGGATGGCTAATCCTCCGTTGCTTGTGCAGTGCCTAGCTGAAACCAAGTAGGACCAAGTAGGAGCTGGTACCATAGGCAAAAACCTTGTCAAGGGAACTTAGCAAAAGCCAAGGCAGTGTTGGACGGATAGACGAGGTAAGTTGGCAATTTGAAAAGGAAAAATTTGTGGCTTACACCAAGATGGACCCAAGATGGAGTCCGAAATGGAGTCCGAGATGGAGTCTAAGATGGACTCAAGATGGAGTCTGAGATGGACTCGAGATGGAGTCTGAGATGGAATCTAAGATGGAGTCCAAGATGGAGATGGAGTCTAAGATAGACTTGAGATGGAGTTCGAGATGGACCCGAGATGGAGTCCAAGATGGAGTCTAAGATGGACCTGAGATGGAGTCTGAGATGGAGTCAAGATAGTCCGAGATGGACCCAAGATAGAGTCCAAGATGGAATCTGAGATGGACCCAAGATAGAGTCCAAGATGGAGTCCGAGATGGACCCGAGATGGAGTCCAAGATGGACGCGAGATGGAGTCCGAGATGGAGTTCAAGATGGAAGCAAGACCGAGACCAAGACCGAGTCTGAGTCCAAGTCCAAAATTGAGACCAAGACTAAGTCTGAGCCCGAGTTCAAGTCTGAATACTAATACAGGCTGTTAGGTGAAAGCCCAAAGCGATCGTCCCCCGGGGGGGGGGAGGGGGGGGGAGTTGGGGCTGCAAGGTTCTAAAAAGTATAGTAGGGAGAGTGTGGGGCTTGGACCCAATGGGGCCAGTTTGGCTAGGAAAAGCCAATGTGACCCAAGAAGGCTATGACCATTTGTTGAATGATGATATATCTATTGAGAAGTCCAAAGCTAGAATGAATATAGACAGACAAGCGAGGTAACTTAGTGAAGTGTTCAAGAGCTAGCTCTAGCTCCCCCGAGAGGTTGAATGGTCAATGCTCCCAGTCCAAGCATGGGTGGCACTACCTACTTGGATACCTGGTGTGGCTCAACAAAACCTCGCTCTAAGCCCATGGCTAGAGCACCCAAAAGCAAAAGGTGGGGAGAGTACCCATAAAGCTTGCGTAGGGCCACGATGTTCCGAAATGTTGTCCCAAAGTCCCGGATTATAAAAAGGAAGAAGAGCAATCCTTTGGTGTAGTGACCTAAGATACGGTCACATGGTGAGGAAGTCCTAAAGGATAGTGGGACTTGGTGGTTGGGCATGTGGGCTTTGACCCAGTGGCAGTGTTAGCGAATATGGCCATGGACAAAAAGGGATTTGGTGGGGACTGAAAAAGGGATATTGGGGAACTCTGTTCCCCATGTCTATAGATGTCCTAAAGATGCTAAGGAGTGGATCTAGAATGATCACTCATAGATGGATGGCCCAGTCTTTAAGAGATAGGATTAGGATGTAGGTGGTGTTGAACCACCAGTGTAACAAAGGTGAATGGGCATGGCTTTATTATAATGGGTTGGTATATTGATGGTACCTTTGGGTGTTGGTTATAAGATCGGACACATGGAGCACTTAGACCAAATGCAAAAGTTGAGTGGCATGGATGCCATTCTTGGGGCTAGCAAGCCCCAAGTCCAAAATAGGATTTATGGAGGTTGTGAGTGAGACTCCTCTAAATGGTTGGAGGTGTGGTTAAGTGACTAAAGTAGAATGAAAAATTTAGTCGCTTACAATTTGGTATCAAAGCTATTCCTTAGTTCAACTTTTATTGGTGCTCAAATATATCACCACTTTAGTTGTCATCAGAAAGTCCTAGGAGTGGGCTTATCCTTGAGGAGTAGAAGGTCGGGAGGACATGGCTCTCCACTACAATTCATGTGTGAATTTGTAGGCAATGTGGTGGATAGAAAAGGGCCTATAAAGGAATGACTTTGGGATCTTGGGAATAGTATAAGGTTTCCTCAAAGAGTTGAGGATGTGATTCAGATGAGTGTTTGACTTAATAAATTGGCTAATGTAATTGTGGTAAACAACTATAGTTGGGATCACAAGAAAGATAAAGACTCCAAAACAATAAAGAAATCATAAGATTATCCTTATATAGTTGGGGTTCATGCCACGCTTGGTATCCAAGTAGGTAGTGCCACTCTCCCAAGACCATAATTAATGACCGTGGGAGGTCAAAAATAGATGAGGACATAAATCCTTGAAATGGTAGTCGATGCTACTTTTATAAATGCTAAAACAAACCTAAGGAGTTGGGGGTGTCCTTAAAGGATAAGTCAGTATTTTCATTATATAGACGGGGCAAAGGTAGTCTATAGGGAACAAAAAATAATCAAGTGTTGGAATAATACTTGTAAAGATGGTTCTTGTGAGTAAGACATGAATACATAAAATTGTATTCTAGTGAATTGGCACTTCAAAGATAACCGTGAGGCTACAACCTTATGAGTCATCAAATTGACAAACTCCAAAAAGCTAAATGACTTAAGTGGAGTCAAGGAATAGTCCTAAAGGACTAGTAAAATCATTTGGACTAAGTGTAAGCAACTAAAGGGAACGATTCGAGAGACAATCCATAGGGGTTCAAATATAGAGGGAAAGGGCCCATGAACAAGAGTGCACCCCCTTTTCCAATCGGTTAAGGGTCTTGGGATATTTGGGGTTAAGTGTCCTTGGGTTTGAATAGTACTGGGCTGGGTGACCTCCCGGGAAGTCCAAATTCAAGAGCTTACATTTGGTATCAGAGTGGTCTCGGGTCCGACTCTGTTGGTTGGCTAGGGGAATCGCACCACATGTTGATTAACATCTGGCTGGTCCAGTTTGCTCCCGCTGGGCTCGACCCGACGGGTAGGGTGTCAAGAGAGCGGGGCTCTCAGGAGAGCTGCGGCTCTCAGCTTCCGTTCACGAGGGCATGAACTTGCAGGGAAGCGTGGTGGATTGTAAGCAACCAAAGGGAACGATTCGAGAGACAATCCATAGGGGTTCAAATATAGAGGGAAAGGGCCCATGAACAAGAGTGCACCCCCTTTTCCAATCGGTTAAGGGTCTTGGGAGCAAACTGGACCAGTACACTCTATGAAGGACAGAGATGATCATAAAATTTAAGTATGAAAATAGTGGGTATCTCATTGATGGCAGGATGTGTTATACTAAAATTGTGGGAAAGGTGTTTCCAGAAGAAAACAACTTTGGTGCAGAGTTGTGTGTGAACACTATGGTGTAGTGCTAACTAATAGTTGGCATGAGAAATGACTACTTTGGTCTTGGCAAAAACCTAGACACAAATGGAAAGTGTTGTAAGGAGAGCCAATGGTGTAAAGACACTAAATATGCTAAGGTGTGATGCCTTGATGTCAAAATAGTGGGTTCATGATAACCCCTTACCAAAAGAATCTCAATGGAACTGAGAATGCATAGCTTAAGTTGAAAAGCATGTGATTAAAGTATAATGACCCAAATAATGATGGAGGTGTAGAAGCACCAGCAATAAGTTGTATGATTTAACAACTATAAGGCAACTAAGCAAAAGGTGCAACCTAATTGATTGAATTGATAGAAATTAATTACCCAAGACTTCTTATTTGAATAAAGAAGTTAAATATATCCCTCGAAAGGATAAATTACTTATATTGCAATATAATAAGTCAATGTTAAAAAAGAAAATGCTCATTGAAGGCCATCATTGGGGCAACTAAACACTCTAAAACACCAAAAAGTGGTGTTTAGCATTATGAGGGCATTAGATAAGGCCCAAAAGACTAAGTCCCTAGTGAATAATGGATAGAAAGTGCTATCTAACATTCAAGGTTGCAGAGACGAGGGAAGTCTATCTGTCCGAATTAGACCAAGTTAAAAGGGATTTTGGCATAGCTAGCAAAGGGTATAAAGAGTCCCATGCATAGTGATGTTAATCCCAGTGTGTAGGATTACATGGTGAATATATCCAGATTGAAGAACCACTCTCTAAGTTATTGATAGGTTCATCCCTAAAAATACTTGCTAAGGCATGGTAGAAAGTGCAAAACTACCTTCCTAGATGGGAAGAAATAAACTAAAAGAAAGGTATATGGCCAAAAAGCAAGTAGTAAAGATATAAAACCGAACCATAGTTACTATGGACTCTTGGCCAGAAGGGCTGTGTAGCGCATGTGATCATGAGATGAGATTTGGATATACTATCACCGTGGATCCTTGGAACCTTGGGGGATAAATGGGGATAAAATAGCCACTAAAGGCTCTCTTATCAAGCAATTGCCCCTTTTCCAGTTGGCTTAAGGGGAGAGAGATAAGGTGCGCTACAGTTGGTATCGGAGCAAATGGCACGGGTTCGATTCCCATTGATTAATGGCTACTTAAAAATATAATATACCCTTGAGCAAGGTATATTCCTACCCCTAAATTTGAAATCGTACGTATTGGGCATCCATGCGTACGTCCTTCCTCTTGTGTGGAGTATCCACGGACGAATGTATCTACCGTGGGACTACGGTACGGGTGGATGACTAGTTGCCTCACATGGAATAGCTGGTCTACACAATGGAAGGATTGGTAGATTGAGTGCGGAAATGGAGGTGCTGGTTCCCTTGGCTCAGTAGGGGTTGCTAGTCAATAGTCAATGAGGACATTGACATCTCTGAAGGGGGGTGAGTGTAGCGCATGTGATCATGGGATGAGATTTGGATATACTGTCACCGTGGATCCTTGGAACCTTGGGGGATAAATGGGGATAAAATAGCCACTAAGGGCTCTCTCATCAAGCAATTGCCCCTTTTCCAGTTGGCTTAAGGGGAGAGAGATAAGGTGCGCTACAGGCTGGCTTGGGTGCACCACTAAGTGAGAGGGATGCCCCTCGAGTCATGGTCAACAACTCAAAAGTCTGGAAGACCTAGTACCTATTGGCAAACCTATTAAGGTGTCAAAGGTAGATCATTAAGTGATTTTATGGTTAAGCAAGGACAAAGTCCTTGTGAAGTTAAAGAATAAAGTTCATAGTTCAAAGTGTTAATTTAAACTATTAATAATGGTGTGGTTTGGTCAAGATGACCAAATGGGAAGAACACCTAAGTGAAATGAGTTATATCAATGCAATGGCATAGTCAATCCGAAGAAAGTACTCTCTAGAAGAGACCCATGGGAGGGTCACAAAGTTGGGCTAGAGATAGAGCACATAGCAAAAAATGTTTAAGAGAGTTACTAGGGATGAACACCTTCTAGACTTGGCAAAACAAAATCTTTGCTATGGAACCGAAAAGATACCTCGAGAATGGAGGTAATGATCCTATATTGTTGGGTGCAACAATCAAATAATAGGAACAAAAGAGTAGTGGCTAAGAAAAAAGCCATGGGAATCATGGGAAGGAATTCAAATAGCAAAATTAGGCTAGAAACACTAAAGTGTTGGATGTTAATAGATTGTGGGAAAGGCAATATGTTTCGAAAGATGGATTTCCAACTACTCCAATTTGGTGAAAGTGAAAGCTCCAAAGGAGGGAGTGGCAAGGTAGCCAAATGATAGTGTTGTGAAAGCCTTAACATAAATTGTGATAACTAAAACTTAGTGCCAAAGGTGGCAAGAAATAGAAAAAAGGATGATAGTGCCCTTAAGTAGAGAACTTCCTAAAATGGGGAAACAAAGTTTGCATAATATGTGCAATGTAAGATGATGGAGACACCTAGGAAATTAAGTCAAAATTAAAAATTCTAAAGTGCAAAAGTTATATCGATGGAAATAAAGATTACTCAAGAATGAGTAGTGGTATTGAGATAAAAAAGGTGTCTCTAATGAGTTTAGTGAGAACTATGGTGAGCCTTGGTGTCAAACCATTGAAGAATATTGACTAAGTGCCAAAGATGGAAAGGGTAATACATGCTGGTATTACCTTATAAAATGGTTATCATTTAATGAGGACATCGAACTTCATTTATGGGTGGTGGAGTTATGAGACACAAATCCCAGAGCCCCAAAAGTGGAGCCAAAAGGGTGTTACATGGTAGTAGTCAAAGTAGAAACCAAACAAGAGTAACACATTTGGACTAAAAGCTCCACCTTGGATAGTTGAGAGTGGGAGTGGAACTCCCAATGAAGTGCTCAAAAAATGAGCATGAAACAAGCAATAAGTGAGTTTCTAGAAAAGTGACACAAAAGGACCAACATAGGACACGTGGAGGAGTTTGAGATGGACCTAAGATGGAGTCCAAGATGGAGTTCAAGATGGACTTAAGATGGAGTTCAAGATGGAGTCCAAGATGGACCCGAGATGGAGTCTGAGATGGAGTCCGAGATGGAGTCTGAGATGGACCTGAGATGGAGTTCAAGATGGAGTCCAAGATGGAGTCCGAGATGGAGTTCGAGATGGAGTTCGAGATGGACCCGAGATGGAGTCTGAGATGGACCCGAGATGGAGTCCGTGATAGACCCAAGATGGAGTCCGAAATGGTGTCCGAGATGGACCTGAGATGGAGTCCGAGATAGAACCAAGATTGAGACTAAGACCGAGACCGAGACCGAGATTGAGTCTAAGTCCAAGTCCAAAACCAAGACCAAGACCAAGTCTGAGTCCGAGTTTGAGTCCGAATACTAGTACAGGTTGTTGGGTGAAAGCCCAAAGCGATCATCCCCAAAGGGGGGGGGACCCAAAAAAGCTATGCCCATGTGTTGAGTGATGATATATCCATTGAGAATTCCAAAGCTAGAGTGAATACAGACAAACAAATGGGGTAGCTTAGTGAAGTGTTCAAGAGTCAGCTCTAACTCCCCCAGAAGGTCGAATGGTCGATGCTCCCAATCCAAGAATGGGTGGCACTACCTACTTGGATATCTGGTGTGGCTCAATAAAACTTCACTCTAAGCCCATGGCTAAAGCACCCAAATGCAAAAGGTGGGAAGAGTACCTATGAGGCTTGTGTAAAGCCATGGTGTTCCGAAATGTTGTCCCAAAGTCCCAGATTGTGGAAAGGAAGAAAAACAATCCTTTGGTGTAGTGACCAAGGATACGGTCACATGGTGAGGAAGTCCCAGAGGACAATGGGACTTGGTGGTCGGGTTTGTGGGCCTTGACCTAGTGTCAGTGTTGGCAAATATGGCCATGGACAGAAAAGGATTTGGTGGGGACTGAAAAAGGGATATTAGGGAAAACTATTGTCAAGACCCCCAACAAAATCAAGACTGGAAAATGCAAAAGACAAAAAGAAAAGCTAGTGGAAACAAAGAAGAGGCCTTAGACTGGCGTTGATTCAGATTGTGGAGAAATGAAACAAAGCTAACCTATATATACTATAGGTTGATGAAGCTCCACCACTCTTGGATCGAGGACGGCCTAAATATAGTTGAGGTCGAGGAGGCGCCACATCAATATCAGGAATGTGGCTCGAGACTCAGGAATCGTACAGGAAATCAAAGAGTCAGGAATAGGGAAGTGTCTCGAGAGTCAGGAATAGGGAAGTGTCTTGAGAGTCAAGAATAGGGAAGTGTCTCGAGAGTCAGGAATAGGGAAGTGTCTCGAGAATCAGGAATGTGGTCTACAGGTCAGGAATCCGGCGAGAGTCAGAAATGTGGCAAGAATTGGGGGATTCCTGACAGCACCCCCTCCTCAAAAAACGAGTGGAACAAGGATGTGAATGAGAACGACGAAGAGGATGAGATGAGCGGCGAGGGATGGGAGATGGAGAAAAAGAATGAGGACTGGGACGAGAAGGATAGTGGCGGTGGAAGTCTTGAACAAGGTCAGGAGAATGAATCAAGTTGTTCGCAGGTTCCCAAGTGCGTTCTTCAGGCCTGTAACCCTTCCAGTCGACCAGATAGTAGAGTTTAGACCATGAAATCTTGGAATCAAGGATGTCCTGAACCTCGTACTCAGACCCATCCTCGAGCTGCACTGGTGGAGGTGGAGGAATGACCCGATTGGGAATAGGACTGGGAATATAAGGCTCAAGGAGAGAGGAATGAAAAACAGGGTGAATTTGATATAAGGAGGGAAGTGCAAGGCGATAAGTGATAGGATTAATGATGGCAGTGATAGGGAAAGGACCGAGGCGTTTGAAATCAAGTTTTGGACAGGGCCTGGTGGTGGAGATATTTTGCCTGAGGAGCCAGACTTTATCCCCGATATTATAAGGGGGACAATCTTGACGATGGACATTGGCAAATGTTTTGTGAGATTCTTGAGCACGATGGAGGTGGAAGGAGATGGAGTTGTGGATTTCTTGGAGGTTGGAGACAAATGCCTCAGAGCGGGGATTTGAATGAGAGGATTCGGATGGAGAAGGAAGTGAGAGATTGAATCGGGGATTTCGGCCAGAGTTTGCAAAGAAGGGGGAAATTCAAAGAGAGGAGTGAACAGAGTTGTTATAGGAGAACTCAGCAAGGGGAAGGATATCGAACCAGTTATCCTGATGATAGTTGATGAAGCACCTCAAGAATTGTTCCAACGTCTGAATCGTTCGCTCGGACTGCCCATCAGTTTGAGGATGATACGCCGAAGAGATGTTGGCCTTCACTCCAAGCAGCTGCAAAAACCGTTGCCAGAAATGAGAGATGAACTGAGGCCCCCAATCCGAAACCACATCTGTAGGAATCCCATGAAGTTGGAAATTTTCCCTGAATACCAGTTTTGCCATGTCCTCGCCCGAAAACTCCTTGGTACATGGCAAGAAGTGCGCCATCTTTGTGAAGCAATCCACCACGACTAAAATGCTATTGAAGCCTCCAGAACTCGGAAGATCACTCAAGAAATCCATGGAGATGGATTCCCAAGGACCTAAAGGGACCAGAAAGGAATGAAGCAAACCTGAAGGAAGGTGGCGAGGTACCTTATTCCGGGCGCAAGTGTCACAGGAGGTAACAAAAGCTTTGATGTAGTCGTCCATGTGAGGCCACCAAAAGTCCCGTGCAATTAGCTCATAGGTTTTCGCAATGCCGAAGTGACCAGCAGTCGGGCTATCGTGGCACGCCATTAGGACCAACCTTCGAGCATCACCTTCAGGAACATAAAGCTGCTCCCCACGGTATAATAAGCCATCTAAGAACTCGAACTCGTCAAATCACCGGCAGTCGGGAGTCACAGGGTGTCCAGCTTGAAGATGGGGGAAAATGTCACTGGCGAGATCATCGAATTGAAGATCGTTTCTGATGGCATCCATCAAGGAGGAGTCCTGAGGTGCCAGGGAAATTTCCATAACTTGAAGCCGATCAGGACCGAGGATAACTTGATCCTGTTGATCGAAGGCAGGATTACCAGGCCTGAGACTAAGATAGGAGCGCCTTGAAAGAGCATCAGGAAAGCCTTGAAGCTTTCTAGGTCTGTACTTGATAACAAAATCAAACCGACTCAGGAATTGTGCCCACCTTGCTTGACAACGGCTTAAAACTCGGGAAGTGGCAAAGTACTTGAGATTTTTGTGATCCGCCCAGACTGTTGTTTGATGGCCCCCCCTCCAAGAAACGGCACCACTCTCCAAAGGAATCCACGATGGCAAGGAGCTCCTTGTCGTGGATTTCGTAATTGATCTCCGCAAGCTGGAATTTCCGAGAATGGAAAGCGACCGAATGAAGTTCTTGATCCGCTCGAGTTGAGACAGCACAACACCGATGGCAAAGTCGGAGGTGTCAGCCTTGATAAAGAAAGGTTGTGAGGAATCAGCATGGATCAAAATGGGAGCAGAACTGAAGGTTGCCTTGAGTGTGTCGAAGGCGTGCTGGGCAGCAGTAGACCAAGAGAAGGGAACATCCTTGCGAGTGAGATGCATGAGAGGAAGGACAATGTCAGAGTAGTGATCAATGAATTTGTGGTAGAAGTTGGCGAAGCCAAGGAAAATTTGAACGTCCGACATTGATTGTGGAGGCTCCCACTCAAGAATAGTCTTGACTTTGGCAGGATCCATCGTAATACCCTCAAGAGTGACAATGTACCCAAGGAACTCCACAGACTACTGATCGAAGGAACATTTCTCAAGCTTCGCGTATAGGCCGTGTTCTCGCAGCTTTGCCAGCACCTTGCGTACATGTTCATCGTGCTCCTCCTGAGTTTTTGAGTAGATGAGGATGTCATCGAGGTAGACGATCACCATCTGATCAAGAAACTCTCGAAAGACGTCGTTTGCCATGTGTTGGAAAACTGTTGGAGCATTTGTCAAGCCAAATGGCATAACAGTGTACTCGAAGTGGCCATAGCGGGCTCGGAACGCAGTCTTCCATTCATCACCAGGCCGGATCCGGATCAGGTTGTATGCGCCACGGAGGTCAATCTTGGTGAAGAAGCGGGCACCGCCGAGGCGTTCCAATAGGTCCAAGATCAGGGGCAGCGGATAACGGTTCCAAACAGTCACCTTGTTCAAACCTTGGTAATCGATGACTAGCCACAAACTCCCATCCTTCTTCTTGACAAAGAAGACAGGCGCTCCAGCCGGGGACTGCAAATGCTGAATGTACCCCAAGGCAAGGTTCTCATCCACGTACTCTTTGAGGGCCTTAAGCTCGGACGGGGATAACCCGTAGATAGGCCCCCACGGAGGTGACGCTCCTTCCTGCAAATCAATGGGACAGTCATAAGGCCGATGAACATGTAGTACACTAGCTTTTTTCTTGTCAAACACATCCCTAAAATCATGATACTTCTCAGGAAGACTGACAGGAAAAACATGCAAAGCAAAAAGGAAAATAGGTTCTTCATGAAGGAGTTCTTTCATAGTGATTGTGGAGATAGGAGGAGGTGTACGACTAAATGGAATGATGAGACGAGGATACTATCCAGTGTAAGATGGAAGAGAGGAAAAAGAAGAGGGTGAAAACTTCGTAGAGTCAGGAACAGAACCCCGATTTGAGTTTAGGGAACTTTTCCTGATTCAGACTCGATGAACAGCAGGGGAAGCCATGGGAGATGGTGATGTGGGAGAGATGAGCTGTAATTCCTTCCAACAAATCTGAGGCTGATGTAGTTGGAACCAATGAAGACCGAGCACTACAGAGGAGGACTTGCTGTTGATGATGTTGAAGGCGATATCGGTGACGGTGGACCCGATGTGTACTCGAACGGGCAACGTTTCCCTAAGTCCAGAAGATGGAGACACAAAATGCCCACCGATGCCTTCAACCCTCAGATCCCGTATGGTAGGAGAAAGAGGAACGTGATGTCGGGCAGCAAAGTCTGTGTCCATGAAGCAGGAAGTTGCACCCAAGTCCAATAGTGCCAAAGCCTTGAGTCCTGATTGTCCGGTGAAAGAAAGGAGACATGGGACGCGGAAGTTGCGGGAATTGGTGGTGGCTTTGATGAAAGGTGGTGAGGAGCTTGATAAAGAAGAAAAGTGATTTTTATTCGGGGAGTCCAAACAGCCAGCTCCTACTCTGTTTGGACAGGGTCATTTCCCGACTGCAACAGAGGTGGACTTTGAGGCAGAATGAACTCGAGCAGTCAGGGAGGCTTCTTGGGACACACAGCTGCTTTGTGATTAGGATCAGCACAGTAGAGGCAAAGATTATGAGATATTCAACGTTGCTTCTCAGCAGGACTCAACTTCCCTCTAATGAGTCGGGGAGTACCAGAAATATCCATCGGGACCGGAGCAGTAGGTTCAGGAGTATGCCCCGAAGACTTAAGCTGGGATTCCTGAGTCTGGGATGGAAAAACAGCGGCGCGGCGACTTTCCTAACGATGTTCAAAGAGACGATTGTCACATTGAACAGCTTTGTTGATGGCGTCCGACAAGTCCTTGGGATCCTCCATGGTGAGCAATAAATCCTTGACACCGTTGTTGAGGCTGAAACGAAATTGGTCAATCAGGGCCCGCTCATCCCACTGAGTGTCCAAGGCAAGGAGTTGGAACTCTACAGCGTAGATCGAGGCAGGACGAGACCCCTGAGAGAGACGTCTCATCTTTGTGGTAGCAGCCCAAACCCGATCTGTCTCGCCAAAACATGCTTCGAGCTTCTCTTTGAACAATTGAAGATCCATCAGCTCCGGAACCACGACCCCTTTCATGCTCTTCTCCAGAAGAGGAGAAAACCATGACAAAGCTGCACCTTCGAGCAACGTCCCAATCGCGCTGATTTGAGACTCGGGAGTGGGGTACCGCCGATGTTGAAGTGCAAAGATCAGCTCCATTTGGTTCAAAAATCCGCGAAGCTCCGAATGCTTGCCTGAAAATTTTGCCGGGAAACTCACCTTCGGTTCAGGAACTTTGCTAGATCCTTGAGCCGAAAGTGAAGCAAGCTCTTGCTGCATGCGAAGAAGGGTCGCCTTCAACTCAGTATTCTCAGACTGGATTTTTGCAAGGACTTCAGCAAAGAAATCAGGATGGCTTGGAGACTCCATCGGCAAGAAGAAAGAAAAAAAAGGGGGAAAAAGACAAAGGCAATCAAATAATCGAAATGAGCTAAAGCAAAAGCAAAAAACACAATCTGAATCAAACTGTCAAGACCCCCAACAAGATCAAGACTGAAAAATACAAAAGACAAAGAGAAAAGCTAGTGGAAACAAAGAAGAAGCCTTAGACTGGCGTTGATTCAGATTGTGGAGAAATGGAACAAGGCTAACTTATATATACTATAGGTTGATGAAGCTCCACCACTCTTGGATCAAGGACGGCCTAAATATAGTTGAGGTCGAGGAGGCGCACATTTTTTATTCTCAAGACACTTCCCTATTCCTGACTCTCGAGACACTTCCCTATTCCTAACTCTCTGATTTCTTGTACGATTCCTGAGTCTCGAGCCACATTCTTGATATTGATGTGGGTCTGCAGGTCAGGAATCCGGCGAGAGTTAGGAATGTGGCAAGACTTGGGGGATTCCTGACAACTATTCCCCATGTCTGTAGGTGTCTTAAAGATGCTAAGGAGTGGATCTAGAATGATCATTCATGGATGGATGGCCTAGTCTTTGAGAGACGGGATTGGGATGCAGGTGGTGTTGAACCACCAGTGTAACAAAGGTGAATGGGCATGGCTTTAGCGTAACAGTTTGATATGTCGGTGGTACTTTTGGGTGTCAGTCATAGAATCAAACACATGAAGCACTTAAACCAAGTGCAAAAGTTGAGTGGCATAGATGCATTCTTGAGGCTAGCAAGCCCCAAGTCTAGAATAGAACTTATAGAGGTTGTGAGTAATACTTTTCCAAATGGTCGAAGATATGATTAAGTGACTAAAGTAGAATGAAAAATTTAGTTTCTTACAAGTGGGGGTTGTTTTTCAACACATGTAAGTACTATTTATATACTATATGATTTTATTACCATTCTTAATTACTTTCTTCTTTCGATGCCTAAACTTAAACGTAACTCCATTTTGCCTAAGGTTTCTTCTTTTATTTTACCTGGGATGATACATAAGATAAAACATTTACCTCTTCATTAGCTATATTTTATCTTCAATATCTACAATATATGAAGAAGGATTACTTTCTCTAAATAAGGTTCATGAAGTTTAAAAGGTTGAGCTGTGGATCTAAAGGCTTCATGATAGGTTTGAAAATCCTATATCACTTGATGACTTGCTATTTTGGCATTTACATTCTCAATATCACTTTAACGACAACCTTTTTATTTTATAAGAATTGATCTTTATTACCATTTACAATTGGTAGTGTCTTTGATTTTTATTCTACATTTTCTTTATACCTACCATGACTATCCTATTCTAGGCAGGCACATAAAACATCATCATGTAATTAAGAAGATATGCAAGTCTTTTTGTTAACCAAAGATGTGATATGACATTATTTAATATATGCATAATTGTGTTTGGTTCCAAACTTATAATACTCCCCTTCCTACTATAGAAGGATAGTTATAGTGGTGGTTTCATATCTATTTAAGTTGGTGGCATTTGATATATAGCCACTTTTATTAGTTGATTTTGATAAACTTATGGCTGTTACTTTTGTAATCAAATGTTAGTAATGAGTATATTATTATTACTTCCGGCTACTTGACTTGCACAACAAGCCAAATATCAAGGCTTTCAATGTGAAAGCCACTCCAAAATCAACATGGTTGTGCATGAGAAAAACATCAATATTTTTCACTATTCAATTGTGGGATTTTGTGAGTTTTTTAATCTAGCATTTTATAGCCATATTTTAAGAGTGAAATTAACTAGTTCTAAGAGTGACCTATTTATATAATATTCTTTAAAAGAGGCATTTAACATGGCATAAATACTATCATATGAAATGATAAAGTTGATGAAGTTGACGGTTGCCCTGCTCTATATGCACAAAATTATTTTTTCTGTCTTGGTTTGTACAAGCAATTTTTAGTCAAGATTTACCTAGTAGAGTTTTGTAGGTAGAATATTGTCGTATCATTTAAGCACGACATAATTAATTATGTACTTTAGGCTAGCTACATTGGTTAAGACATTTCTAATAATTCCAATAGGCTTGTCATCTATCATGGTCAAATTGGGCCTAGGCCTAATTCCTTACAAATATTCTCTTCTAAAATATTTACACTTGAGCTACCATCGATAAAAGTTTCAGATAATAAATTTTTGCCAATCTTTATATCAATTCTAGAAACTTTATTATCACAGTCCTTTGACTCAATTGTAATGTCCATATATAGGATTAAAGTTTCTTCTTTCTTAGGCGAGAGGTCTTTGAGCAATATAGCTATAAAGTAAGATGCTATAGTGAGAAGTTGGCATAGAGTGAGTGTAATTTTAGCATTTAAATTACCTTTTACTGCCTTTTTCTCATCCTTGTCATTTCGCTTTAGTATAGAATTTTTCTTTTGTGCTAGTGGTAAATTCATGTCAATCTATAAAGCCCTAGGACATATTAACTTGTGGTTACAAGTCTTGGAGTTGTTCAATAATTTTTACATTGATATTTTTCTTTTAATGGCATTAAGAGTTAGGGATGATTTTTACGTCATCATCATTCCCTTCATCTTAACTTTCAGATTTAGCCCTTCTTTGTTGGGCTTTGGTCATAATACAAATGCTAGGTAGCTCTTCTATATCTTACCATTCTACCTCAACTTGCCTAGCTATAGGTTATGTATCCTTAAGAGGCTTATCATTCTTTCTTGATGATTTAGTTTGATTATATAGCTTAGGATAGCAAGTAAAAGTGTTAGTTTAATCATACTCTTTTGGCCTTTCATAATCTCTAAGCTTATTGTAACCTCTATACTAATCATATTTTCTAGGCCAATTATAGTCTTTAGGCTTATTTTCCTCACAGCTAGGTAAATAATTTCAAAATTACCCTTAGACAGATAATCTCAATAGTCACCTTGCATGTCAATGCATGGGTATTCATGTTTGGCATTTTGATTATTATTGTAATTATTCCTTCTATAAAAATTTTATTGTTAAGTGGATAATTTTACCTACATATTGCTTTATCAACTCAAAAAGCTTATTAGCTTACTAATTGTTTAAACAAGATTCTACATTCTTTAGCTAAATGCCCCTCTTTTTCATAAATTTGGCACTTAATTAGCTAGAATTTGCATTCTTCTTTGCTATAGCTTTCATTTTTGTATCTGGTGCACAAAATCCCTTATTTAAAATTAGTTTGCAATTTGAGGTTTCTTAAATGACTAATTTCTTTATCTATAAGAGTTTTTTTTTCATCTGACTTTACCATATCTACCATGTCATATTGTTTTATGATATCTTGGTAGGCAATTATAGCTTTTTTCAAGTCATTGAAATCTACATAAGCTCTTTTTATTGCATATTCATGATATGTATAGGCGTTGGCGCATTCTATCTAAAACTAAGTCTTTACAATGCTTAAAATGCTTGTTAAATCGAATTGTATATTCTTTAATTATTTCAGATTTTCCTTGATGAAACTCTTGTAACTCATCATAGTTTTCTCCTAGATTTGTTTCCATGAAGAAAGCTTTAAAGAAAAATTTTGTTGACTCATCAAATATGACAAATTTTTTAACTTTATTGTCATAGTACCAATTTTTGGCTTTTCTTTTGAGTATATAGAGGAAAAGATTCTTTTCTTGCCCATCTACTTAATTAAATTTAATTGCTTTTATGTATTGTTCAATATACAGTTATGGAGCTTTTCTTTTAATTCCAGAAAAGGATAGATATGTGATGATGGTGCTTATTGTCATTTCTACAATTGTTATTATACTTATTACAATTTGATAAAAAATGCTCTATTTAGCAATTAGTATAGGCAAAACAAATATTTAGTTCATAAAGAAACCTAAATCACTGTCAAAGGGTAAGGGTTATATATTTAACTCTTCTACCTAGGGAATCACTCCAATTGTTTTGTGTTCCTCTACTCCTAACTGAAGTAGAAGTGTTTTCTATATGCTGATGTTGCTAAGGAGGAGTAGCATATAAATTCATGTATTTTGGATAACCGTCAAAGTTGTATTAAGATTTCTAATCTCCTCTACTTCATTGAGATGTACTCAATATGCTTTTAACTCTCTCTCTTTTTCAAGTTTTTCTTTAGCTTGATTAAGTAATAATTTAGTCTATTTTGAAGGGGTTACTATTTTGTAGACAAGAGCAAGAACGCAAGTATAGGCAGAAAATATTTTACTCATACTTACAAGAAATCCATAGAACCTAGCAATGCAACTATATTTATAATTGCCACCTTTTGCCAAAAAAGAGCACTCATCCTTGACTCTTCCAAGCTAATGGTGTCACTCTAATTTTCAAAAACTTGCCAACAAACTTGCAACAACAATTGAGAAAAGTCATGCATGATTAATTGGGTGTTTACTTGTTTTCTTTTGCATATGCTTTGGAGTTCCATCTTTGGTCTCCATGCATACACAACTTGCATCAATGTATGTGACTTTGATGATCCTTGGTTGAAGTATGAAATGACATTGTGAGGAGCACATACCAAAAATTCTGGTTCATACATCTGGGATGAATGTGGTGTGGTGGGTTGAAAGGAGGTAATCACTCTTATTCATAAGTTACTTCTAAAACACTTATAAATATATTTAAACTAAAGGTGAATATTCTATAGATTTGATAAATGCCCACTAAGAGCATTTGTTATTATGCTTATTGGCCTTTGAAGAGATTGCTGCATTAGCAAGAATAAGAGATTGCATATTTGTGGTACAGTTGTTATTATGTTAGAACTTTTACTCACAAACATCAATATGTGGTTGAATCTCTTCCTCAAGTATGAAGTATCTATTGTTCTTAATACTTGAACATTATTCTAACCACATCTGGGTCTTATAAACATTCTAAAACCCATTTTACTATAAGCAACCAAAGTGATCAATTTGAAATATGATCCATTGTGGAGGGATGAACAAGAATGCACCTCTTTTTTTATAAATATTTGAGGGGTTTGAATAGTATTAAGATGGATGACTTCCTGGGAAGTTTGAATTAGTCTTGAACCTAGCCAGGTAAAAAATAATTTATACCCTAAAAAATAGGGCACAAACCCTATACCTTATCCAAAGCTAAACTTGCATTTGTGAATAATTTATTTGCTTGCTTTAGCTACCATTGAAGGCTATATTTTTTAAAGTGAAATAGTGTAGAATTGCTTCTCACAACTATATTGAGAATCATGTAGAAGACATCATTGATAGCCATCTTAGCTCCATTTGAAATCTTAAACCATGATTAAGGTCTGGATTCTCCATTCATGATCTTTATGGTTTTGTAACAATGACTTAAATAATTGCCTTGCATGACCAAAACTCTATGAGGAAAGGAATTAATCTCTCATAGTTCATCTTTCATGAAGGGTCTCTTTCACACTTTCAGCATTCTAAGAATAGAGTCTTTGTTAAGGAGTAAAGACTCATCAAGTCTTTCTATAGCCTTGCTTTGGTAGAGTTTTGCCAATTTTGTCAAAGTTTCTACTCACTTGCTTTTTGGATACTATGCCATATTAGAATCATGTAGTATGTTATAGAATAAGATCTTGGCCTAATAGCAAACCCTCTTGCAAGTTTGGAAAAGATGTTAAATGGCAAAATTATAAAAACTTTCACTTTCCATCTCTTGGATAAAATGGAACCACCACATGACTCCATTCTTAGAATTGTTATAGCATGTTTACCCATGCCACCTTCATTGCTTGGTGAAGGACTAAGCATTGCAAAGCCCCTATTTAATGAGTTTTCTACGGCTTCCTAACAATAAATTTTGTGCAACTTAGTAGAAGATGGAGACAAATACACTAACAAAGGACTTATATAAAGACATGATTTCCATGACAACATCCTATAGGTCCAAATTGAATGATTTTCTTGCACTAAAGAATATTTTATAATATTTTTTTCTATTCTTCCCATGTATTTAATGGGTCATACAATAACTGCCAACAATGTTTTCTTTATCACTTTCCATATTGATTTAATTGTGTTTAATATATGCTCCCATTGTTCAAATTGCACACCATACCCTCAAAGAATTTGGCCTTTCAAAAGGAAGGATGAGCTAAATATGGAACTCTCACAAAGAAGTAGGATGGAGACAAGCAAGTTCACTAATCTAGCACAATTCCCCCAAAACTTAGTTCTTGAAATCGAGGAATTGGCAGCACCTCGTCAATGTGCGTCCAGTGAACCAGATCCATCAAGCGCACCCAACTCACTCCTCCCTTGCCTGGCAGAAATTTTGTTCAAGGCATAAGTGGGGATGGAAATCTTCCCTCATGAAATCACTACCAATCTAGCTAGAATCTTATGGAAAAGAGGAGTTTAAAGTCTTAGAATTACCAGCTTCTATGGACATGTACCTAAGCCAATTTCTCAAGTGAAGATTATTGCTCATAAGAGTAACTATGATCCAAACAGAGATTTGAGGACCCAATTGGCTGCTTAGTCAGATGCACATGCAATTTCTAGTTGCCAGTCTCCCCACACCAAAATTTAAGAAACCCTACTCACTAAAAACTTTCCTAGCTAAGAAAAGATGGCACTCTATTCCTAGCTCCCAAAATCTATTTGGGTTTACAGCTATCCTTTGGCCGCTTTGATTTAATAGTCTTTGTTAGACCCGAGGCCAAGAAGTGTTATGTAAATTTTATTGTGCTATGCCCATGTAAGAATCTAGCCAACTGCAAGAGAAATAACAAAGGATTACTTGATGAAATTGCTCAGGGACGTTTTGTTACTAGTGGCTAACCATGAGTTACAAAGAAAGCTCTTTAAAACACTTCAAAACTCACAAAATACCAAGTGTAATTTCATTAGCACTTATGCTCTTTAAGATCACTTTATAAACACTTTTAAACACTTTTAAACTGTTAAACATTTTAAAATGGGTGACGTTCAGCCTAACCCTTCCCTATCATCATCTTCTTTTTTATAATTGGCTCTCCCACTAATTTCTTTTAGATTTTTGTTATCCTCTAGTGTAATTTTTCCTCCCACGATTCTGAGGGAATATTTGTGCATCTCCACATCACACCCTAGATGCCATATTGATCAAATATGACTTTGATTGTTTTCACAGTTTAGATAACATAGGCTTACAACAATAGTAAAGTAGCATATAATAATATAAATTTTTTTATCCATATATAATGGTATACATCTTACTCGGCTTCTTGATTAAACAGAGGTAAAGCATGAAGCTAAGCTGGCATGTGGTTGAATCTCTATGTGGTTGAATCTCTTCCTCAAGCATGAAGCATCCATTGTCCTTAATACTAGGGCATTATTGTAACCACATCTGGGTCTTATAAACATTCTAAAATCCTTTCTACTATAAACAACCAAAGTGACCAATTTGAAATATGATCCATTGTGGTTTAAATATGGAGGGATGAACAAGAATGCACCTCTATTTCTATAAATATTTGAGGGGTTTGAATAGTATTAAGATGGATAACCTCTTGGGAAGCTTGAATTAAGGAGCATAATTATGTCTTGAACTTAGCCAAGCCAATTTATACCCTAAGAAATAGACCTAAACTTGCATTTGTGAATAATTTATTTGCTTGCTTTAACTACTATTGAAGGCTATATTTTCAAATTGAAATAGTATAGAATTGCTTCTCACAACTATATTGAGAATCATGTAGAAGAAATCATTGATAACCATCTCATGATGTACTCCATTTGAAATCTTAAACCATGATTAAGGTTTGGATTCTCCATTCATGATTTTCATGGTTTTGTAACAGTGACTTAAGTAATTGCCTTGCATGACCAAAACTCTATGAGGAAAGGAATTAATCTCTCATAGTTCATCTTTCACAAAGGGTCTCTTTCACACTTTCAGTAAAGACAGTAGTTATGCATTACATATGCAAGTCCATTTGTTAAGAAATAAAGACTCATCAAGTCTTTTTATAGCCTTGCTTGGAATTTTTCCAATCTTGTCAAAGTTTCATATTAGAATCATGCCATATTAGAATCATGTAACATGTTATAAAATAAGATCTTGGCCTAATAGCAAACCCCTTTGCAAGCTTGGAAAAGATGTTAGATGGCAAGATTATAAAAACTTTCACTTTCTATCTCTTGGATAACATGGAACCACCACATGATTCCATTCCTAAAATTGTTATACCTATGCCACATTCATTGCTTGGTGAAAGACTAAGCATTGCAAAGCCCCTATATAATGAGTTTCCTGTAGCTTTTTAACAATAAGTTTTATGCAACTTGGTAGTAGATGGAGACAAATACACTAACAAAGGACCTATATAAAGATATGGTTTCCATGGGAACGTCTTATAGGTCCAAATTGAAACTAGCTCTCCCATTTATTTCTTTCAAATCTCTACTATCCTCTAGTGCAATTTCTCCTATTACAATTCCTAGGGAATATCCATACATTTCCACATCACACCTTAAATGCCATGTTAATTAAATATGACTTCTACTGTTTCCACGGTTTGGATGGTATAGACTTACAACAATAATAAAGTAGCATATAATAATATAGTTTTTTTTATCCATATATAATGGTATACATCTTACTCGGCTTCTTGATTAAACAGAGGTAAAGCATGAAGCTAAGCTGGCATCTGTTGGAATCTTGACCAAACCCAAGCCATTTTATTGACCAACTATTCCAATACTAAGGCATGATCTGAGGAGAGATGCCAAAACTTTGAGTGTGGCACAAAAAAGTGAGTTTACCTGTGTGTGGTATTGCTGAAAAAATCTTTTCATGGATCGCAACGTGCAGAACCGGCAGTGCGCTCCGGGAATGGAATTGGCAAGAGTCATGACTTTTACAGCCGGTTTCGAACCCGGAACTGTTTACATACCTACAAACAGGTTTAGGGTTAGTTGTCGGCGGCCATGGTGAAACGGGCGAGGGAGATCTTTGAATCAGCAAGTTTCAGGCCTCCAACTGTGAACGACCTCAGGCACTTGAGCGCTACCGCTTCATGGGTGCGATCGAATTTTGCATCTGGGGACGTAGAAGCAGTTGCGGATTGGCTGTACGAGAACGGAAATGAGCGAATGCGGCTAGCAAATTTCAGCACTAGGGAGGAATTTCTGGCTGCGGTGGATAGCATGAATGAGAACAAAGCTAGCAACGTCCGCATGCGGCGGCCTCGCAGAGAAGCAGCGCCGGGCATGGGGATAGCACAGAAAGCTTTCTTCGACTATCCGCTTCAGGACATGGACATACTGGAGGAGCTGTGGCGTAAGATCGAGCAGGATTACGAGACCTGGATAACGCCCGGCTCCAGGTATCTTGCGCCGTACTTTGCTGTGGTGCAGAGCAGCGGCTGGGGGAAGTCAAGGCTCGTGTGTGAGCTTCACAGGAAAGGCTTGTACACCATCTATGTCTCCTGCATGAAGGTTGACTCGGCTGGAATGCCCGGCCGAACTCCACATTTGGCCGACTGGATCTGTACGAGAGACGCAACGGCACTCAAGATGGCTGCGTTTCTAATCGCCAGCATTGAGGCTCTCGGAGAGTATGTTGGGGGAGGCTCTGAACAATGCGCCGCAGGCATTCCTGAGTCTGATAGCGAAACCGATGAAGCTGTGCGAGGCGTTCTGGAGTCTGATAGCGACGTTACTGGAAACGCTAAAGGCACAGGTCCTAACCCTGGTCTCTGGATTTTGAAGCAGACGCATCCTGAGCATGGGTTTTCTATAGCAGCCACGATACATGACAAAATGCCAAGGTGTCTGAAGCGTCTTGAAGACTCCGCAATGGAGGCGCAGGAGGAGCCCGGCCCGATAACGTTTGAGCGTCGGACCACAGAATTTCTTAAGGGGGAAAAGCATGCATACGATACTGTGGAGAGAGCCTTGAAGGCTGCCATCGAAAAGTTGCCTGTGCTTGGCGTTGCGGGACCCGACGGCAAACGTCTGAAGGTGTTGTTTTGCTTTGACGAGGCTAGTACGTTAGCGGATACTGAGTTGGCGGATGAAATGGAGACTGGATTCACACTTTTAAGGCGGGTTCTCGGCACAGCATTTTCTGGTCTTTGGGCAGTAATGCTTGGTACGAATCCGCGCTTGTCAGGTTTTGCGCCAGCGAAAGCCTTGGATCCGACAAGAAAAGTGCGCTCTCGAGACTCTAAGCTGTTCAAGCCGTTTTGGTTAACAGGGACAGCGGCGCCTCCTGAGCCTGGTGCAGCAAAATCTGTCTTCCGCCTTGGAAGGCCTCTGTGGCGCGCTTTTATCGACCGAGGATGCAGTCCTGAAGAGTTACTGAGCCTTGCGAAGGACAAGCTTAACCTGGAGGAGGAACTGAAAGATGAGATGGTGGTTGGTGTTCTCGGGTGCACTATTGGAGTGGAGGTTGCATCATGGTCCAAGGTGGTGGAGCTCGGCATGGCATATCATATGATGACGGCATCCTGGATTTCCGACGACAGACAGCGAATTCACGTTTCTAATGCTGCTGAACCGGTTCTTGCATCAGCCGCAGCACCAGTCTTGCTTGACAAGGACAAGCTCCGCAAGATTCTTGTGTCCGTCTCCAAGATGTGCAAGGAAGGCGTGGTAACTGGTGGTCCACCGGGGAAGATGGTTACCAGGTTACTAGTGCTGCTAGCCATGCTCACGTGTCTCAAAGGCAAGACGGACGTGATGTACACAATGAAGATAACACTCCGAGAGTTCTTGACTACGCTGCTGGGAATGGTTCCAGACGGTCTAGCAAGCACAGTTCACTTGGACGCTGAGCTCCAGTTTAATAGCTTCTCACCAACTTACGGAAGCTTGGATACCCTCCTGATCAGTGAGTGCTCCCAACACTATCGAGCATTAACGTGCAAGCCCGGACAAAAGGCCGTTGACAACGTTCTGCCAAGCAGCAAAGGTGCGATTGGGATCCGGGCAAAACAATGGGAAGCTGACAGAAAGACTGGCATAGCAGAAGCGGTTGAGAAGCTCGAGGCTGGTGTTGATGGCGTGGGGTTCATGCTTAGTCTCGTTTTCCAGCTCGGCTCGCCTGACAATCGCGTGAGTGTTGAAGGTTCTGCTCGGCGGACTATAGTTATTTACGGGCTGTCTCGTCAGCTGTTCCCGTTTCTTTTAGAGGATTCTGTTGTGGACGCAATGCGGGATGTGCTGAAGCTCAACACCAGTGGTCATGTTCTGCAGATGACTCGCACGGAGGAGGATATTGTGAAGCGCATGCTTCCATTAGTCTGGAAATAAATTCAGTATCTACATATTTCGTTGTTGACTTTAGCAGTATCACCACTCATCACCATTATCATCACAATATATAGGGAGCAGGTGCAGCCGTCTGGTCTCAGGCCCAGTGACGTGGTTGTCCATTGGCTGGTGGGAGGAAGGAAATGCACCTATGGCATCCTATTAGTAAACCTACGTGCCATACTATTTGACCAAATAGGATATCCTGCATAGTTCAAAGTAATCATTATCTGGCAAGGAACTTAACCTACCTAAGGCTTGTGGCCAGTTAACCTACATTATCTGGCCGTAAAGAACTTAACCTACCTAAGAACCAGGAATGCCAACAGCACTGAGCATTCTGGCTCCATCAATACCTTGAAGAGATTGCCACCAGGATTTTTGGAAATTCCTGGTCCATAAGCTTTGATACTTGGTGACCTTCTGGACAATTGAGCACATAACTTAGTGACCATGGCTCTCAATACTTATATTGCCAACCTCTCAAGCCCCTTGGATTCCATTAAGTGGGACTACTTTGCTCTCCACTGTTTTTCTGGAGATAGAGCCATGGGAGAACTGTTTTGCATGCATGCCTCGAGCATGGTGATCCAGGAGATAGTGTTGTGCCTGAAAACACCAATTTTGATGGTGGCCACACTTGAGTGTGGTATTGGGCACTACCTATGAAGCAAGTTCCATGTATATGGCAGCAGGCATGGATGGAACCCCTGGACCTGTGAGTGTCAAGACAAAGGTAACACACTAGAACGGCAGCTAAACACTTGTGAATGGAACCTAAACACAAACCAGCCCAATTGGTCAATCCTCTTGGTGGATATCCATAAAAGGAGAATTCTGATCCTGATGTCTTAGAAACACTGTGCTTTCTACTTTGGTGTCACAGTCATCACAATCTCCCCAGCATGGCTAGATATATGCTGATACCCCTTAGGTGAGCATGTCAAGATATATATTTCAAATTTAGAGTGTTGCAAGTGTGTGAATGTTTGCCTCAACTTGGAGTACATAGGTTTTTCAGAAGAACAAGCTAGCTTTTCCCTTAGCTGACCAGTTTGTTGGTGGCCAATTGGTGCTAGATGATGATATACAAGACTTCAGAGGGCTGACAAAAAAGGATATGGAAGCCATATGAGGCCAAGTACAGCATGTTTTGCACACATACTTTGACAAGTATGAGGGAGGGTGAAATTAGCAAGCATATGCTCTAAAGGTGAGAAAGCTTCTAGAGAAAATTTTCACAAAAGTGTATATGGCTAGGATCTTGATGTTCTAAATTCTAGAGGCAAAGATGTAACTAAATTGCCTATGCACAATTGTGTTATTACACACAGTTTGCATGAATATGCCATATGTCAACATGTAATATGGGAGTTGCTCAACGTCATGTGGAGTGTGGCAGAAGGTGATGTAGATAGCTAACAAATTTCACTTGACAAAATAAGGGTCTACAAGAATACAAAGAGATCCTAGGGGCAGTAGAGGTTGGTGTTATGTACCCTCAAGTTCAATGCATCACATTTTCTTCATTGAGATAATAACAGTGACTAACACTTTATTAGCAAACTTTCGACACTACACAACATCCACCATACAACATATAAGTGCATGTATGGGTCTTTATGGAGGTGAAAGTGTTCTTTGAGACTGCAATAATGGCAATTAGAACCTGAAAGTTGCACATACTCCATCATTTTGCTACATGCATGGAATTCCTTAGTGTAGGTTATTATCAAAGTTGCCATGTGCCCAAGGATAGTGGAGCGGAACCCGAGATTCAAAGCCTTGGGCCACTGAATGAAGAAACAGAGCCAAAATCCTACATATTATATTTAAACTTCATCTTTTTATGTGATTATATTTATCAAAACTATTATTGTATAAACTCCACAAAATTGTTATCACCTAAACTCTATAAAAGTGTTGTCCCATAACCCCATAAAAGCCTCACTTAAATGAAAATAGTCATTATATCCAATACTGTATCTTGCCTAAGCCACTCAACACACACTGAATAGAGGTATACCTTAGCTTGTGCAGAAATTGCTCTGCATCATAGTAGTGGTCCGCAACCTCTAAACTGGAGGAGTAAGTTATTGCCTTAGGAAGGTGTGGCTCTACATTTGCCAGTCACAGTGCTTGACCATACTCAAGCTAATATTATATATCAAGGCCTGAAGTAGCATCTAGCATGCTTCTCTTTGTTGCACAGGCAACCCTATTAATGTGATAGTATGATCTAAATACATACATATGAGAAGGGTGATATGGAATATACATCCTCTAGTGTAAATGTGAGGTGCAAGATGACCTTGTGGTTGAACTCAAGGCCTTCCACATTACTTTTATACATGTAATTGTAGAGGCCTACTAGCTCTTGGAAAGAAAAAACACTAGGTGAATTGATTGAGAGAGACCTTGCATGTATACCTCGTGAAAAGGGACAAAAGCAGTGTTTTGGTACACTTTGTCATTGTTTAATGCAACAATGTCTCTTGGGGTTAAAAACACAATAATATTGCATTGAACATATATTAGAATAGAAACTTTGTCACCACCATACCCTTTGCTCATTCAGTGGGAATTTTGCCAGAATATGTGTAGGGCAATATCTATGCCTCTTTGTGAGAGTGTGCATTATATGGTTTCTGAAGGCATTGCATAAAGTTGGCATAAAGAACCTCAAGCAAGCCATGAGCATACCAATCATCCCTCATATCAATTAGGCAATAGCACTCCATAGTCAAAATCATCATTTTGAAGTGCTAAATCAAATTGCACCACATCTCCCCCTAAAAGAGTTTAATCCACCATTGTTATTGATATGTATAGAAAGGGGCATTTCACTTGGTTATGAATTGAGGAACCATAGACATGGCTTTTACTTATGCTCAAGTTTGAATTCAAACTGTAGAAATATTGTGTTGTTATATTTACATATGTGAGTATAATTTTTGTTTTTAATTGCACACAATCACATTTTAATTTTTATAATAGCAATCTAAACCTAATTGTGTGTATTATAATATTTGCATAGGACATGCCACATGCATAAACACTTCATGCCACACGTCATCTCCTTTTTTTTGACAATAGGATCATACATTCCGACTCATCTAGCATGCCATACAGAACTACAATCTCTATCAATTCGCTAATATGCTTATCTAGTCTCTATTGGGATTCTACTCCCCTAGAACAAACTTTTGTTCTTGGTGAAGAGTTTGAGCATCATATTGTAATATGTGTGGTATTTGTGATTTTCTGTTCTGAGGTAGAGATTTGCCAGACTCTAGATCAACACCCAACTGCATGTAACTGCTAAAGATCACAAGTGTGTGCTCAATGCATCAAAGGCCTTCATTGAGCACAGCAATGGTGTGGTGTAGTTGACAATGGACAATAGCGAGCACGTGATGGCTTATGGCTAATGCTCTTCTCACAATTAACATCTATCATGCCTAGTTTAGCTGTGCTTCCATTCTGCTCACTAGAATGGAAGTGATGTAGTGAGCACATCTAAAGACATACATTCTTGCCATTCTTGCTAAACTTTAGTGACAAAGAAGAAGATGTTGATGTGGTAAATAAACTTACATGGATTAAGAACTCATATGTGGCAATGCATGCCAATATATATATGTCTTGAAAAAAAACATGGCATCCAAAAGATTATTTGTGAGTCATATATATATATTTTACAATTGTGTTTTAAATTCATACATTTTGCAGCTTAATACATTTTTTTTTTGCCGCTAGGTCTGCATAAATTACTTGCCATAATAAACCCTGACTATGAAAATATTAAATCCTTTGGCAAAATAGTTTTTTATTATTAGAAAAAAATCAAAAGAAGATTTAAACCAATCTCCCCACAAAATGATGCCAAGCAATCTTGTCCTATGCAACTCTTAAGAGAGGTATGCTGCTCTGCTCCAGTAGCCATGCTTTCCACCAAGAAAGTTTCTTTGTGTGCAATAGTAATAGCCATCATTCAAGTTTTGCTGATACTCAATAAACCCACATTTTTCTTGCTTGAGAAGAGCCAAGGTCAAAATCACCTAAAGAAGCTTGGAATTGGACATGACTAGTAACATTACTGCAGGTCTATGTGTTTTATTGTTGTAAAATAGATCTCATGTTTCTTGCAAAGTTTACAATTCAAGTTTTTTAGAGCCTGGACTAAATTCGCCAAAGAAAGCTTCTCTAGACAAACTTGACTAGAACAAAAGAACAAACTATTGTGTCTTCTCCGACTTCTTCACTGATTCCAGGAGGAGCTGGTTCCACATATCCACAGGCCAGGGCAAGCACCAGTGCAAGCAATCATTTCGGATGTAGCGGGTGATCTCTCCTGCATATGGCTGGTATGTTCTGTATGGCCGGGGTGGCCGTCTGGCCGGAGGAAGGTGCTGTACGTCACGTCCAGCACCCGCAGCCTGGAGCCATTGGATGGGTCGAACTTCCGTGCCTCGTCGCGCTGCACACGGTTGAGATTGCTCGGCAGCCACGGCAGCTCCACCTCACCAACGCCACCGCGTATGGCATCGCGTACAGAGTGCGTCGGCCGCGTACGGTTGCACGTCCCGCCGTTGCTCCACGTCCCGTGCTCGAAGTGGTCCGGAGACGCAGTACGGAGGAACGTGGTCCCCTTGTAGCCGTACAGCTTGGCGATGGCGCGGAGGGACGTACGGAATGCGAGCTCCAGCGCCGTGAGGAAGTGTACGTCAGTGTAGTTTTCGTGCGAGTACTTGTTGCAGCCAAAGATTGTGTTGTTGATCGTGTAGATACTTGGGCGGAAGAACCACTGGGACGTGGACATGACCGCGAAATCGTAGCTCGCGAGCGATGGCCACCATGCCGGGTGTGGGACGTCCAAGTGGAGATTGAAGAGAAGTGGATCGTCGTGAACCTTGACATGCTTGACGAGGAATGGCGACCAGACGATGGCAAGCGTGAAGTTGTAGGATTGGAACTCCCATTTCACGTCCTTTGTCCTCTCGCGAGTACACCTTGTCGGGTCTCTCCACCTTTTTTATGTGACCACATTGAGACAAATTTGAATCGAGGTTTGAGGAACTCACCGGGGAGAGGGAGCAAAGAAGCGACTGCATGTGGTTCCTGGCGAGCGAGTCCCCAAAGAAGAGCATACTTTTGGCCCGCATGAGCTCGAGAAAGGTGGCGGGGTCGAAAAGCAGGAGCTCACAGTTGTGAGGCCGCCATCGCCAATGCAGGTAGCACGTGTCAGGCCTCCCATTTCCCAGGCAGTTCTGGAGAAGCTGGATTTGATCGCAGGTGGAATTCGTATAGAGCGGTGGTGTCGAGTTGAAAATCCACTCGCCCTTGCTCAAATCGCAGGTGTCTGTAGCATTTTAGTATCCCTGAAACTTTGTTTCAAATCTAAATTACCTGAATTTGAGGAGTTTTGGAGATCTGGGAGAATTGGAGCAACCGGGGAATTCTGGCTGCCACGGACGAAGAAAACGTAGGTGAGGCAGCTGTTGAGCAGGACGACAATTGGCAGCCAGAATCGGATATTCTTGTTCTTGTAGTAGAACCACAAGAGGCTTCCAGTCTCCGAGGAGACCGATTGATCATGAGCAGAAGAATTGTTGCTGGCGGCCTTCGCAGAGGGTGAACTCCCAGATCCCTGGAGCAGCATTGTCATCTTGGATTCAAACACAGAACAGCAGCAGCAGCATGATTATGATTAGGAAGGCTGGTTGTGGCGGAGGAATTGGAATTGGACATTGGAAGAAATACTATCTCCATCAATGGTGTGAGAGAAAGAAGAAGAGCGAGCAACTACATCTTGTTGGGAGGACATGATTCTCTTGCAGAGGGGAGTTAGAACAATGAATCAACTAATAGTGCCACTATGCTTCCTGTTTTAAAACTCGTTTTAAGCTTTTGTCATAAAGGTTGAACTGAAGAATGTTCAGCAAGGTGTTTTGGGCCAGGATGATCAAAGCACACTCCTTATCAGCTGTGCGTTTGTAGAGGAAAATATTGAAAAGCTGTCGTGGCCTTTTTAAAAAACTTAAATCATGAGACCCACGAGTATCAAAACAACCTTATTTATCGTGGTTAAGAAACTTGATCGTTCACAGATGGTTTGATTTGTTGGTATGACAAGATGTTTGGTTGTTTGATGTTGTGTGTATGAGATGTTTGGTTTACCCAATGAAAGCTCAAGCAAACAAGCATAGTTTGTTTATATTTCATATTCATTCATTCAGCATCAAGGTTTTTGGGCTAATTTATATGTATATTTCTTATATTCTCTTTCCATATTCTATGCATGGAGATATTGGGCCCACCCAAGAAATATACTCTTGATTGTCTTCAATGTGGCAAACATAACTGTAGAGTTGGCTTGTAATCCTGCATACGTTCTGGCCGGAGAGATTTTCTGGTCAGGTTTTGGCGCTTCTGTGCATACAATTTTATTATCTTCTCACGTCATCCGTAATGTCCGCGAGAGTTCTAAGAGTGGAGCCAGACGCGATCACGGAGCCTCTGAGCTCCAACTCCGTAGAACTCGTCCACTTTGTCGCCGTTGGAGTAGAACCGGAATGTGGGGGTGTAGCGCACGTCTTTGGTTTCGTCCGGGCACTCGTCTATGTCCGCGTAGATGAACAGCGATCGCGGGTATTCGTTGCTAAGATTGCAAAACGTCGGGAGCATTTGTTTACACATAACACACCTGGATGCATCGAGAGAAGAAAAAGAAATACATCAGCAAAGAAACGAAGAATGGTAAATCGTTACCATGATGCTCCAAAGCTCACGATCGTCTATCAGTGTATCAAAGCCAGATAGCAAAGAGAGCGAGAGAAATAAAAAAAAGCTCATATAAGGGAAGAGGAATCTCTTTGAAGTACAGGCTCACCGTCTTCTTTGACGCCTTGGCCCGATCCAACAGCGACTTAAACTGTTCGTTGTTGCGTGCACTAACGAGATTCCCATGAAAGTTTACCGGTAAAGAATCGCCTCCAACACCATCCAGGGACGATGGCGCAGCAGCAGCACCGCTACCTTCTGCAGCAGCCATTACAACCCTAGAGCGAGAAATGAGATAAAAGAAAACGGAGAAGAAGAAGTACCTGTTATCTACAAGAGGTCCTCGAAGTCAAAAGTTGACGCTGGATTTCTCGGTTGAGCATTTGGAGGTGGAGTAGAAGCTTCAGGAGCGCTATCGAGGTCAGTAAACGGATTGCCAGCTGTAAACTGTTCGCCGCTCGAGCTTGGATTGGAGACTAGAGCTTCGGCTGAAGTGTCGGGTCCGAGAAGATCAATACTGTCTGGGGCTCCAGTGTTTTCCTGTCTGTAGTTCGAAGCAGGAATATGAACAGCAGCTGAGGAGAGAGGTTCTTGAAGAGAAACTGGTGCAGCATTGGATGATGACGCGGAAGGCTTTGCTAAGGCCGCAAAATCACTGGGAGCGAAGAGATCAGCAAGAGGATCATTAAGCACCGCGGGGACGTTCATAGGTGGGAAGGGATTGGAGCTCGAAAGATTTTGACCAGCCATCATGGCCAGAGTTGTGAAACTGCGAGAAAGAGGAAGAGGTTTCTGAGCGAAGCCTGTGGAAACTGTGGGAAACGCTTGCAGATTGGAAGAACTCATTGCAGTGATGGGAGGGGCGGAGAGTATCGGTGCTGGAACTGACTGAACTGGCTGCAGAACTGGCTGTAAAACGGGTGGGACTGGAACCATAGCTGTTTGAACAGGAGGAGTAGACGTTGGCAAAGTCACAGGCAATTGCTCTTTGAGAAACTCCTTGAGTCTGGACAAAAAAATGAGAAAATCAAGCTACGTGCTGCTTAGAGTATCAAGCTTACTCTAGTGCTAAGCGTGAATTCGGCGACGCGACTGTCAAGCGTAACTGCGTCTTATCAGCCGGATCTGTTTCGATGCGTACCTGGGAAAACGGAACCTGTTTAGCTCTGGAATGAGTACGTAATGGTATGAACTTACCATGCACAGCAAAGCACCACCAGTTTCTGAATGAAAACTCGAGGCTGCAACGAGGTTATTGGGATTGGGTTCCTGGAAGATAACTTTGTCTACGTGTTTTGCATCTATAAAACAGACTTAGCTTACCAGTCCAGTAGCCACGCCTATGCGAAGTCCGTTTAGCTTGTCAGAAAACTCCGAGACAGTAGAATACTGCAGTCCACGAATCTGTAAAGGGATTCATAGAAGTCAGAAGAAAACGATGGAAAAGGATCATATACCACTTCTTGAAGCTTGTTTGGAGCTGTAACAAGAGCTCTCCAGGCAGAAAAAAAATCGTTTGCAGAGAGAGTGGCTGGTTGCAAAAACTTGCTGATTACAATTGGAATCCGCAATTTGACAGACACCTAGAAGAGTTCTGCGGACGTTAGCACTAAATAAAACACGGGAAAGCTTAGCTTACTGTCATGCCAGAAACCATATAAGAAAAGTCGAGAAGTGGAGCAATTCTCCCAGCATACAAGCATGCCACTTTAAGAAGCACTTGTATCTGCAACGGCGATCATGAAGAAATTAGAAGTCTTATCAACGACATTACTACCTGTTCAGCAGCTTGTATGCTTGGAGGAGCTCCCGGAAATTCAACTCTAAGATGTGGCTGAGGTAGGATAATGGCTCGGACTGATGTCAAAGTCTCGCTTTGCTTATTACCAAGATAGAAATTTATCTCGCCACGAGGACCTTGATATTGCGCTTTAATCCCAATCTAAGCACCCAAGAAAAATCACAAATTGCAAGCTTAAACAATGCCAGAAACCTGAACGTATGGATCTTCATACAAGATTCCAGTATCCTTGTAACACAAGGCGTTAAACCATTCGATGAGGTTTCCAGTTGGCTGCAAAAACCAAAAGAAACAAAGAACAAGTTACTGCAAGGATAATAAAGACTCTATTACCTGAACAGCAGGAGCGAGCATTGAAGAGAATGGATCCTTTGTAATTCCCGTTTGAAATGGGTCGTTTTGCCGAGGAGCCACTAAGTCCCCAAGAAGATCTACTTCAGGTGCTCTAGCTGTTGAAGTCTGGATGGAATATAGACCAGAAAAATGTTACTGACGATGAGAAAATCAAAATAACGTACTCCAGGGAGAGAATCCCTTGAGCTTTTTACCGGAGCTTCCTGCAAAAGCACGTCAGACTGCGTAGAATCATCACTTGTAAGAACGAACCTGTCGCTTTGGTTCTTCATTAGAAATATTCTGATCCTGCTGGCTTAAAGAGAAAAATCCCATAGCACGTTGTTGCAAGTCTGCTTCAAGGTGCTCCCCATACCTGTAGTGAATGCTAGTATGAGGGAAGGAAAGAACAAGAATAGCTCACTTTTCAAAAAGAGGAAAAATTTCCTTCCGGAGCTCTTCATCTGCAGGCTGTGTATGCAGTAACAATTTGATATAGGCAGACAGCAGCACCATCTTGGTTGGCGTACTGTTTGGAAACATAATCAAACTCATTAAAGTTCAGTGGAGCACACATCCTACCTCACATTTGAAAACTTATCGTGAAGGGCCCAAAAGATCTCCTTGGGAGTGTAGCCAGGTTTTCGCGCAAGTAAATGGCTGTTGTCTCCAAGAAGACTCCCAGCAATCTGACAAAAAAATCATTACTGAGTCGTCGTTCGGAAATCAGAAAAACTTACTTTAAGCATGGTCTCGTGAACCATCGGTTTGCTGATGTACTCCCGAGCTTTGGTGGCGGCGTAGACTTGTATATCGTCATGTTCTGCAACGCATTGAATCAACCCTCGCCAGACATCATCCGGAACAAGGGCTCCACCTTTTTCAACTAGAAGCAAAACAACGTCCACATACCTGACACACACCACATCTCAACAAAACCGCATCTCATTCTGAACCAGCACTAGCTTGTGCTTACCAGGAGCAATCTGTTGCGTATTTTTCTGCAAGAAGGCCAGCCTTTGTGGCAATACTTTCTTGAACATCAAACTCGGCCGTAGAGAAACACTACATACAAGTTACCGTTTGATTTCGAAATCAAAACAAACAAAACCAAATACCTCCAGGACTCTTCAACTATGCGCTTGACATTCGTCGCATCACATATTTCGTAAAGAAGGTCTACAGAGACCTTCTGGATACTGTCAAATGGGTTACTTATCACTAGGAAACCCGGAAAACAAACAAACCAACCTTCGGTCTTCCTCTCTCAAGGAGAATAGAATGTCAGTTTCATAAACACACACATTATCACGGACGTCGGCCACAGACAGCAGCCGGGCTAAAACTCTCTACAATGAACAACGTTAGTAGTATATAATGAGAGTACATCAAAGCACATTACCATGCCTAGACATCGAAGGTTCGGTTCACGAAGACTAACAAACTTCGAAAGCGATACCATACACCTTGGGATCAAACTCTGCTGTGTATCAATCAGCATGATCTGTGACAAGGGTGCTGTAGTATCGTTAGCAAAGCCGGACTAAAACTAGGAAGTAACTTACCAGTTCCATGGCTTCAAACAAAGCCGCGTGCATAACATTTGTTTTGTTTATACTTTGAGTGATGTCGGTCCCAATCACAACACGTTCGAGAAGCTGATAGAAAAAACGATGGTCATATAAAGTCTAACGAGAAGAAAAAAGAGAGGGAGAGAGAACGAAGACAACCTCGAGAAGCAGCCGCACACTAGAGGGGTCTTCAAGCAATGGAAGCAGTTGCAATGCTTGCATCGTCTTCACCTGAAAGTGAACTATTAGCACTTGAATTTGCTGAAGCTGCAGTTAAGCTAGAAACCTGCAGCCAAGGAGACGGGATTCCATAGAACGTGTAGTCCTGTGGAATGCTTTGACTTCGCAACAATCTTTCTAGAATGCGAACACACTTTGAGACACAGTAGTAATACTGCTGAGGATTATTTGAAGCTAGTGCAACAAGCAATGTCATCACACATAAAAGAACACCATAATCTCTTTCGTCAAGAAGATTCACAATGTGGTCAGGCCTACAGACCGATCAAGCCAGTTTCAAGCAATGCAAGTTGATGCTGCAAACTAGGATAAGTTCCTTACCATATATCCAGTTGGATAACCTCCGGATGCTTTCGGTAAATGTGAAGGAGACAGAGAATCGCCTTCTTCCGCACAAGTGGTCGACAAGAACCAGAAACCTGGAAAAGAAATAGCGCCTTCCATTGTCAATTCGAGAGGAGCAGTAATGGAGCTACTTACGACAAGCTTTTGTACATCCGGAGCCAAGGCTTCGGCAAAATCTCTGCCGCCGATGTTTCCAATCTGTGATCATGCACGAGAGAGTTTTCTTCTTTTCTCTTGGTGTAAAGCTTTCGATTGATCTTACCATTGTTAGTGCAAGGCACTGATACGTTTCGCTGCGACCAATAATGTCGAGACGAATAGCTTTGGTGATCAAGTTGAGAAACTCATGGTTTTCGTGGAGCAAACATCCAGCAACCATGTAGCCAACCTGCGAGCATTTCCTTAGCCCTTAGCTATAAGCAGTGAAGCAAGAGAGAGAGAAAAGTAGAACTCCGAGAGAACTCACTTGCTTCTCAGCATATTTATGCGATCCAACAAGCGAAAGAACCTCTCGATGCCCAAAATCAAGCTGATAGCCAAGAATGTGGATGTAGAGCAGCTTCCACACGTATTTCTTCTTCTCATACGACGATAAACTCTGAAATTTGCGCACAGTTCCATCGAAACGTAAAAAAAGAGAGAGAGATTTGCTACCTTCTCGTATGAGAATTTCATCCGGATCTTATTGAGCTCCTTCTCGACGCGCGCCATCTCCTGATCCTTGCTCTGGCAGTTCCTCACATCCGTGATAAACATCTGCAAGCCCCGCATTGACGCCATCGCCATGGGTGACCTAACGTCCGTATACCATTGCCGTACCAAGTTCTAATTTTTAGGGTTCCTGACATTGCTCTAGAGAATGTAGCTTTAGATTCAAGCCATGGCCAGTCCCAAAGCGCTCGTTCTCTCCTGGTTCGTTGTCTCTGTTCCACTGCTCGTGATCTTCCTGCTGTTCCCTCACACCGCCACCATCTTGTGCCCATCGATCTCCTTCGCTCCGCAGCAGCAGCAAGCTCTCGAATCTCGCGAAGAGGACGCTGTGGGTGTGAGTCGCGAGGATTTGACATGGGTTTCGTCGCAGATGGCAAATGCCCAGCTTGGGGATCCTCCAAAGTCGGCCGAGGACTGGATCCGGATGCGCAAAGGGATAAATCCCCGGACGAGAGAGGAGCAACTCTATGATCTTCGCCGGTAAGGTCGAGTGATCTCTATAGCAAGCTTGAGTTGCGAGCTGGCGTTTCCTTCCTACAGGTACCACGGGATATCTCATTACGAAGAAAGCGAAGAGAAAAACCACACGAGATTACCTTGTCCGAGCGAGCTTCTCGTCGAGCAGCACCACAGCAACTATGGCGAGCCTTGGGCTGGAGGTCGAGACGTCTTTGAGTTCATCGCAAAGGCCTCGGCTCTCAAGAGACACCACCGGGTGTTGGAAGTTGGCTGTGGAACTCTGCGCGTTGGCCTCCATTTCATCAGATTTCTCGCGGCCGGGAACTACCACTGCATCGAAAAGGATCCGCTCTCGCTCATGGCTGCGTTTTCTTACGAGTTGCCATCGCAAGGACTGCTTCACAAGAGACCCGTCATCGTTCGCAGCGACAATCTGGAATTCGAGCTGTTAGGAGACAATGAATACGATGTAGTCTATGCAAGCGCAGCGTTTCTTCACATGCCTGATAAACTCGTCTGGACTGGTCTCGAGAAGCTCGTGCCGAGGATCAAGCCGGGTGGAAGAGTTTTCGTGTCTCACAACATAAAGTTTTGCAGCAGGCTCGGAGGAGACGAGTGTAACAAAAAGCTGCGAGAGCTGAAGCTGGAGTACGTTGGCAAGCAGACACACGATAGTCTCTTGTTCAATCACTATGAAATCTGGCACCAGTTCGTCAAGGTGTGATTCATTTTTTGTCTGTACCCTGTATTTAAACCATGGATGAGTAAACTGTCGCCAATTTTTCGTGAGGTTTCTACCTGGTTATTGTCCTCTAGCTTGAGAGCACTGAGAAAAA
Source organism: Selaginella moellendorffii (assembly GCF_000143415.4). Taxonomy (NCBI): domain Eukaryota; kingdom Viridiplantae; phylum Streptophyta; class Lycopodiopsida; order Selaginellales; family Selaginellaceae; genus Selaginella; species Selaginella moellendorffii. The sequence goes on along the minus strand of NW_003314301.1, from coordinate 329,678 downwards.
AACCTGTGAGATATGGAGGCTGCAACAAAAAACACAAAAATAATTCTTTGTGGCGTTGAAATACTTATTTACCTCTGGGAAGCCAACTCTAAAATGGTAGACGAGCTCGTTTTTGCCTTGCCTTAAAGCTCCACCCTGCTTTCTCATACACGCTTCGCACTGCGGGTAGAACCGTTGCAACTCGAGCTTATGGACCATGTTGAATACATGCTTGGCAAGTGAAAAGTTGAATTTTTTCAGTATTCTCAGTTTCTCGGCGACCTTGTTCTTCATCACGACGTTGGGTGGCATATGATCTGCTATGCTAAGAAAATAATTCACGAGTGAATGTCAGCTCCAGGGAAATTGAGAGTACCTGGTCCCTTTGTAGCTTCCACAGTGATGACAACCATACTTGCTAAACAAGTCTCTTACGAGCTGTGCTTCTACATCGCCTGCGTACCTTGATCCTCTAGCTGACCAAAGAATAATCAGCACGAGAGGGACAGAGAGAAAAAATCAAAGGAGGCAAACTGACCAGGCACTGAGTATCGTGAGAGTGCTCCAGGATGGCTTAAGCTACTTGGCATCACATTCCTGTAGTGCCCGCCAAGTATCTGTATGAACAGTAGGCTACATTGTCTAGTCTATGAAAATTTCCAAGCAAACCTTAAACAAAACCATGCCCACTGCCGCATGAAGAACTAGATCGCCAACACTCGGCAATTTCCTCTTCCGGCTCTTGCCATTGCCCTCTTCTACAATAGATTCCAGCGCAAACGCTACCTGCGTTGCAAAGAGAGCTCTAAGAATCAAAGAAATCTATGACTGAAATTGATTAACGAGAACCTGAGCTGCGAGAACCGAGGCCGATGCCACCGCCACGCCTCCCAGCAGCGATCCGGCAACAGGGGTAGCGCAAGAAACCCGGAATGCCTTCCCTGCACACTAGAAATCCGCAAGAAATCCCCGATAAATTTCCCGATTCACAGCTCGCAGCAGCGATCGCACCTGCCATGCTAGCAATGCCGCATTGAATCCGGCGGCAGCGCCGGCGCAAGGAATCGCCACCCCGAGAAGGCGCTCTACCGGTGGGAGGAGCCCTAGAATCATCAAACCCGGAAAGAATCTTTCTATTGCTATAAAAGAATCTTGGCAAGGACAAGGAGGACAAGCAAATGCCAACAAGAAAACGTGGCCTTCCACGAGCTCGAACTCTGGACGTTTGAGTCCGTACCGGTGGTCGAGCCCGGCACGAAGTTTGGATTGGCTCCGTACAGCGCCTGTGCGCCGTCGATATCGTCCTGTCCAAACGCTGTCTTGATCTGCCGAGGAGCGATGCTGGGAAACATGATCGCCGCGGAATCGCCCGAGTGGCCCAGCCCGATCAGGTGTCCAATCTCGTGGGTCACCACGGATTCCAGATCGATCGCGGCCAGCGACGTCGCGGATCGAACATTGACGCTCCAGGACTCGGAGGAGTCGAGGTGGAATCGCCCATCCTCGGGAGCGAATGCGTGAGCTAGAACGCCCATTTGCCCATCGAATGGATGCCGGTCGCCGTGATCGAAGCCCGCGAACGCGATGACGATGTCCGCGGAGGAGATCGACGAGGTCTCTGTGAATGTGAGAGGGACGATGTTCGCCCAGCGCTGGAATCCCCTGCTAAAGGCCGTCCGGAGAGAATTCAGGGGGATTCCAGAGGCCAGCGACGTCGTGGATTGATCGAATGCGTAAGTGAGCGATCGCTTGGAGACCCATCTGGGCGTTCCTGGGAAGAAGGAGTAGTGCTTGACGAAATGGGAAGTGCCGGGATGGGTGAGATTCTGGAGCATTTGCGAGACGCCGCTGGGATCCACGTCGATTCCACCGCATCTGGGCGTGACGAGCTGGGCTATTGTGGCGGAATCGAGGTTCCCGGTGACCGGGAGGTGGAAATTCTGCTGGTAGAGCCTCACGGCGGCCTCTAGCGCGTCATCGAAGGAGAGATCGGCAGTGAGAGTGGAGTTGCCGAGGTAGCCGAAATCCACGAAGTAAGATTTGAGCTTCTGGATCGCGGGCTTGGAATCGCCCTTGTGTGCGTCGACGAGCGAGAGGAGATCCGCCCACGCCCCGGCGAGATTGCTGGTGGGAAGATCGGCTAGAATGGCGGTGTCGAGCCCCGAGGAGAAGCCCACAATGATTGCGAAGTGGAAGAATGCGAGGAAGAACACTCGATTTGCCATGGTTCTTCTTCTTTCCAGGAAGATTAGGGATTGAGAGATTTAAGCAGTGCCCGGGGGGTCAGACTTTGCCTCGCGTCGTGTCTAGTGTCCGGCATTGACAAGATCAAGGAGTTAAAAGCGCGTGAAAAAAGACCTTGTCAATGCCGTATAAACCCTAAATTACAGAATATACTTAAAACCCTTGCGTGTGATGGAAGGCGAATTGTTGATTGTGACTAACTTAGTAAAAGGCTTTTTGCCAAGCACTTTAATAGTTGCCAAGCACTTAATAGTTGCTGGGGGAGTTTTCATTTGCATCCATTGCATTGTGGTCTCATGGCTCGACAAATGTGAAGACTTCTTGCAAGGATGGGAGGAGTGATCACACTTGACAAATCCCGAGCACATAGTTTATGTCGTATTGTTTAATGTCGTTTACTTTGTAGCGTGAGGACATGTCATTCTTGTCTCAACTTCAAAGAAATGGGAAGCTCAGCAGCTGGCCAAATGGTAGATATTTGCACTGAGACTCACTAATCCACATCATATAACATGTGTCAGAAATTGCAGGATGGTAAAAACTGTGAACTCTGTGTGTCAAACAAGGTTGCACACAATGTGTCAGCAGGACAACAAAACTGCTGTAGGACTAAACAACATAGCGTTTCCAAATTGAACCCGGGTCTGTTTTGTGGCAGGGAGCTATTCCACTAGACTAGCAGTGAAATATATGTTAATCAACTAGAATACACTCGAATATACCTGTATGTAGTCATTCTTGGATGTCAAGAATTCACCTGAAAGGGTGCAAACATATATATGTTTGCACACTTTCAGTGAATTCTTGACATCCAAGAATGATGTATATATATATCTAACATGCATTCTCGTGGTCATGACATACATGTCCAAAGCTTCGTCGATAGTCAATATAGGAACAGTGCAGCTCACATCTCAAGCAACATCCAATCCTGGAGACAAAAAGAAGATCCAGCTTATATGGTCAGACTCTTGAAATACAGTCCTCACACAAATCAGAGTCTGGATCTCGAAATGGTTTCTTCTCGGAGCAAGATTGCAATGACACTGCCTCAAGGGGAATAGTTACTTCTTGGTGTAAGTCTTTCTACAGACTAGACTCGAAGCCAAATACAAGGTTCGTTATGCTATCCATCAAAGTGGACATATAAGCTTTTCATATTTTAATTCAGTGTTAAGTGCCATATAAATTTAGATTGGAAACAAATATACAAATCCAATGGAAGTTTTGGTTCATAAGTTTTAAGAATTAATTTTTAATATAGCAATTAAAACATGATTATATGCATTATAATATTGGCAAGACATTTGATGCCACGTGTGCAAGTATGTGAACTTGTACAAAACATGCAAAGCACGAAACAAGCCTGATCAGGTGATCCACCCACCCTCATGAGCCTCCCCAAACTTCCCAAGAACATAGTAGAGAATCTCTATGTTACTATGTTGCTTTCAGATGCTATGTTGATTGCTAAATCGTGTCAAACATGCTACCCAACAGCTAGAGCCCAGCACGTCATACAATGCTTCAATCTGCTGATAATCTCATCGAAGGCCTGCCTCCTACTACTGCTGCAATTCTACTCCCTTGGATCAAACCCTCATTCTTGGTGAAGAGCTTGAGCACTGTGTGCTCTCCACAATGTCAGGAGCCCTAATGAAGCAGCAATAGTATTGCCAAATTAGTCGACAGCAGCCGGCAAGTGGACACTTAGCTTGATTGAATTGCTACTTGATGTCTCATAGAGCAAGTAGGCCAGCAAGAGTTCCCTTTAGGGCCAGCAGGATTTCTTCTCACTTGGCTCCTTACTCACTGACTTGGATTTTGCATGAGCTGGTGCATTAAGAATTCTTACCTGATGAGGATGTGTATAAAATAATGCAAATGTGGCAAGCATGCCCATGGCTTGAAAAAAACAGTCACGTTTAAAGATATGTGTTTAAGAAATTTAAACTCACATATATTTGAAGTCTCTTAGGGCTCAAAACATGTTATGCCATTTTATATGCTTACATAATAAAAATTTAGCCACAAAAATCATTTCACACTATACAACACTATGTACTAGTGGCTACATTTTATGAATATGTACAAGTATTAAAGAATAAGAAGGAGAAATATAATATGTTCTAATTAAGTTCTATAAAATTTGAAGAAGGTATCCCAAAAGGAGAAGTGCACCTAGGGTGGGTCGCAAAGTAAAGAAATTGTTAAACAAAATAGTTTTAAGTGGTCTTAAAGAGACTTGGAATAAAAATTTTCCTGGGAAGTAGCAAATATCCCTAGATTGTAAGAGGTATGCTGTTGATTTATGCAAAATTTTAGAAATGTTCCTTTAATTTATAAAATTTTAAGATAATGTTAAAAGTTATATTACATACTTAGAAAAAATTATGATTTTTTGAAAATTTATAGTATTGATATAAAAAAGTTGGATATTAAAAAAACAAATGTATACAATACTCAATGTTACAAAAATTGTAAATAGTAATTGAGTTGTAATCATAATTCTTACAAAATATTATTTTTAATATAATTAAAAACATTAATTAATATGATAAAATTTTCTAAATAATAAATAAATTAATTATACAAAAAATAAATTATAATGCTGAGGTTTGCATAAGTCATGATATTGTGTCATTTAGAAGTGTTGATCATTACTTAATAAAAATATTATATTATATAAATTAAATATATATGTATTCTATTATTATTGCACTTTATAGTGTAAATAGTTTTCATTTGAGTGTACATATATTTTTTAATGTTGTCATAAATTTTGAAATATTGAATCCCTTCCACCAAAAAGTAAAGAAAAAATAATGTCATTATATAAAATTCTTAAATTTAATATTTTATAAATATTAATGATTTATACTAGACTTTTAATAAAATAGTATGTAATAAATTATTTATTATTTAAAAAGGTATCTATGAAATTTTATGTGGGAGTTTTCTTCAATAAAATTTACGCTATTATCCAATATTAGTAAAGAAGTGAAGAAAGTAAAACTCAAATAAAACTTATGAACTTAACTAATATTTAATTTAAAATTTGAAATTTAAAATAAATAAACAATCTATTAACTTAATGAGAATTACTGTGAGTGTCTTCCTTTAAACTAGACCTATTTTTAATATTTTTATATATATAATACATTAAAAATATTTTTGAGATTTATAATTTTAAAATTAAAGTTAAAATTAAAATTAAAAATGTATTTCATACATGATAAAACAGAAATTTAGCTAAAACATATTGAGGAAAAAAATCAAATAGATTTTTTAGCCAAAGATAAAAAAATCTTTTCTTTTGTAATGAGTTATGGAAGTGATGATAGTGATTTTGTGTGGTGGGAACCTAACTATTAGAACTAGTGGTGCTCCCTGAATGATTCCTGTGCCAATTGAAGTAGGGGCAACTTCAAATGTCCACATTAGAATAGATTCTTTTGTTTCCATCAAAGATTATTAACAACAGGTTTTATTCATTTCAGATGCCGGGCGAGCAGTTGTACCCACTGGTGGACATAGAACATGACCACGCATGGCCAACGTGACGGGCATGCTTTCCTAATGGAGGTTTGCTATGGCCATGGAAGGATAAATGGGGATAAAATAGCCCGATCGGAGGCGGGCCGGAGTATTGCTCCAGGCTGGTCACAGACCGGCGATCAACTCCGTTGATCCCCGCGCTGGTCAAGTCAACGGCGCTGACCATGTGGCCTCGCTTCTGTAGTTGATCGATTACCTTGTACGAGCACCGTGGCCGTGGCCTGCTCCATGAACAAAAACAAAATGGGAACTGGCATTCTGCTGCTGACTTGCTGTTTGGATTGTTGATGCTGTGGAAGTACCAATTAGATTGCCACTGTTGCAGACGAATGATCCGAACAATCCAAAGAGTAGAAGCAGCAACACTGCAGCCTGATGCATCTCCTTAGTGCACTCAACAAGATTCTCACCAAATTGGAAAAGCTGAGCAAGCTGCTGCATACCCTTGAATCAAAGGGCAATTGCTACACCAATCATATATTTTAAAAAAGAGATGTTGAGGAAAGGTAAGGCTTTTTGGTTTAACTTGAATATATTTAAAATATGCTTGGATATTTTAGGATATTTTACCATTTAATGGTTATTATTTATTTAAATTAATCTTGTATTTATAATTTATAAACATCACCATTTCAACATGGCTGCAATCGTGTTGATGATTGTGTTTCTCATATTGGCTGCAGCATGGAAGATGGTGTGTATCCGCAAGAGAGAAGAGAGGGCACGATTTCTAGCGTTGCTCCACCCCAGGTACATGTACTCAGTGGAATTCCCCTTCCTCTCGCAAAAGGTGCTCGAGTTTGGCACAATCCACACACGTGGCATCCTGGGGATCACAAATCTGCTCTTCAAGACCAAGTACGGCCTCAAGGATCCACAGAAGTGTGCTGCCGAGACCAACATTCTGGTGAGCAAGATGATCCACCACCACGTTGACAGTGATCACAGCTCGTATGCGGTGAGAAGATTGAGTGGAATCCACAACAAATTCAAGATCCCAAACGACCAATTCGCCTACGCCCTCTGCCTCAACGTGGTCAGCCCCATTGTTATGGATTCCATTCAATCTGCTCACTGCGTATGAGCCACGATCACTGTCAACATGGTGGTGGATCATCTCGCTCACCACAATGTTGGCCTCGACAGCACGCTGCTGTGGGTCCTTGAAGCCATACTTGGTCTTGAAGAGCAAATTTATGATCCCCGGGATGCCGAGCGTGTGGATTGTGCCAAACTCGAGTGCCTTTTGCAAGAGGAAGGGGAATTTCACTGAGTACATGTACCTGGGGTGGAGCAACGCTAGAAATCGTGCCCTCTCTTCTCTCTTGTGGATACACACCATCTTCCATGCTGCAGCCATCACGGGAAACGGAATCATCAACACGATTGCAGCCATTTCGAAATGGTGAAAACTGTCTGATCAATCTGATCAACTTGATTGGAGAATGTTTTCTATTCCTCTGTGGGTTGAGGAAACAGAGGCTGGAGAAGGGTCTTTTATACTATCAGAGCTATCAGAGATCATATTTCACGTTTTCTATTTCCGTGTGATCCGTATTCTGTACCTTACACACGTAGCCACATACTTGGAGAGAAATCTTGTTGTTTTATACGGTGCACGTTGTCCATATAGTCATCTCAATTTATTGGTCTTACCAACTTGAACGTTTGACGTCTAGAAGGTTCCTTAATTACAGATTTCACAAAAGATGCAGTAGAAACCAGAGATAAACTATATTTCGATTAGTATATTCGTTATTTACCAAAGTTTTTTGTTTGTTTCTCTTAAACTAGTATACAGTTTATCTAGCATAATTTCAAAGTACACTTATGTTTTTTTGTTTATTAATATTTATAAATGAATAATGTATTTTGATTGAAATGAATAATCTAGAATTTTTTAAAAGGTATATGGTCAAGTTTAGTTGTCAAATTTATTTTCTTTTCTTTTATTTATTTTCAATTTGATAAATTAAAGTCAAGATTATTATAGATCAACTTCTTGGTATAAAGCTCTTGGAGCGGCCATGCCGGATGGATGACACCGCTGGTGGCTAGATCCATGGAGTGTGCTGCTCGAGGGTGAAGCTCGATTCAGGCCTGCCCGCCCATCAAGGAGGCTGTTGACCTGGACATTGGGTAACTGTGACTTGGTCTGACTTGGCAGCTTCTTACTATTAGAAAGAGTGTCAACCGTTTGTTCCTAGCCTAGTAAACGCCTAACCATGCGCTTTCCATGTTTGGGGACAACATTACTATTGCAGATACTCTTAACCAAGCTTGTGCTGTTAAGCTTGAAGAGACCCTCGTGGTAAATTGGAATTGCCATATTTTATCATAAATTGAAAGAAAAAGCCTTACAGTTTGCTCCCTTGCTTTCCACGTTGACAGCTCCAACATCTCTTTTTTTGGTGTAGCAATTGCCCTTTGATTCAAGGGTAAGCAGCAGCTTGTTCAGCTTCTCCAATTTGGTGAGAATCTCGTTGAGTGCACTAAGGAGATGCATCAGGCTGCAGTGTTGTTGCTGCTACTCTTTGGATTGTTCGGATCATTCTTCTGCAACGGCGGCAATCTAATTGGTACTTCCACAGCATCAAAAATCCAAAAAGCAAGTCAGCAGCAGAATGCCAGTTCCCATTTGTTCTTGTTCATGGAGCAAGCCACGGCGCTTGGTGCTGGTACATCAACTACAGAAGCGAGGCCACATGGTCAGCGCCGTTGACTTGACCAGCGCGGGGATCAACGGAGTTGATCGCCGGTCTGTGACCAGCCTGGAGCAATACTCCGGCCCGCCTCCGATCGGTGCCGCGTGGCCACAAGGTAACTAACATTGCAAACCTGATATTGATGTTTTATTGCTGGTCTTCACCCAAAACAAGTACTGTTACTGCAGATCATCTTGGTTGGTCACAGTCTCGGAGGTGACAGTCTCACCTATGTGATGGAAAGGACCCTCACCAAATTGCAGCTGCTATGTTTGTGGCTGCAAATATGTTTCCAAGGGGCTCCAACGGAACTTTTGTTTACAACCAGGTATATTGTTTTGATATTGTTAAATTCATATAAAACTCTTGCTTGATTTCATTTCTGTTCTTTTTTTGCCAAAGCTGTTCTATAGATACATCAAGAGCAGCAGCAAAGTGGATGCTTATAAGTGTTCAATTGCTGTCAACTTACAGGTTATTACTAACAACATGGCGGTACAAAACAGCAAAGTGTACTTCTACTCCAATGGATCAAAGACCCCTGTTGCTGTGGCATTCAAGCTCTACGTAGTAGAAGACGTGCTCTACCACCTTTCTCCATCCAAAGATGTAATTTTAGCAAAGTTGCTGTTGAAACCTCGCCCACTTTTCAAGCACCACAGTGCTGAGCTCTCACGGGAGAAGTATGTATCAATTCCGAGGTACTTCGTGAAGACAACACAAGACAAGCTGATTTCACCCAAGCTGCAGGATTTGATGATCAAGTACAATCCACTGAAATGGGTTTTGCATGTTCATTCCGATCACAGCCCATTCTTCAGCAAGCCTGCCATCCTGTTGGAGTATCTTCTCAAAGTTGCAAAGCTTCACTATGGCTAGCAGAACACAGACGAATTAAACAATAGAATCCTTCAACTAAAGCTAGCAAAGGCCTCATTGAAAAAGTTTGGCCTTCCTCAACACTTCCATGGCCATAGCCTTCAGATCCTCTGGTCACTCAATCAGATGTAAAACCTCCATGTGGTCCATCTCCAAAAAGCATGACGGTCACGTTGGCCATGTGTGGTCATGTTCTATGTCCACCAGTGGGTACAATTGCTCGCCTAGCATCTGAAATGAATAAAACCTGCTGTTAATAATATGTGATGGATTTACACATACAGCTCATTGTTCCTTGAGAGTTGTAGATGTTAATGCAGACATCTAAAGTTGCGCCTACTTCAATCGGCACAGGAAGCATTCCTTAAAAATCTAAGGAAGCACCACCATCTGTGATGGTCCTAATAGTCAGGTTTCCACCACGCAAGATCACCATCATCACTTCCATGACTCATTACAAAAGAAAAGTTATGTTTTTCTGTTGTTGCATAAAAAAACTGTTTGATTATATAATATTTTTCCTGAATATTTTGCTAGCTAAATTCCGGATTTATTATGTATATAATACATTTAAATTTAAATTTAAATTTCAAAAACTTAAAGATATTTGTTTTAAATTATTATATATAAAATAATTGAAAAATTCTAGTGTAAGGTTAGACAGTCACAACAATTCTCATTGAGTCGATAGCTTGTTTATTTATTTTTAAAATTTAAAATTTAAATAAAATATTAATTAATTTGATAAGTTTTGTTTTATTTTATTTTTCTTCATTTTATTTACTAATATTGGATCGTAACATAATTTTTAAAAAATGAATTCCCATATAACATTCCATAAACACTATATTTTAAATAAAAATTAATTTATTATATAATATTTTATTAAAAGTCTAGCATAAATTGTTTTATTTTTAACACATTAAATTTAAAAAATTTATATAATGAAATTATTTTTTTAACTTTTTTGTCAATTGATAGTAATATTTCAAAAGTTTTAACAACATTAAAAAATATATGTACAACCAAATGCAAAATCTATGCACTATAAGGAGAAATGTTTTAAGAATTATTTTTAACTTTTCATAGAATATATAGATTTTTTATGTATATAATATAATATTTGATATAAATAGTTATCAACACTTCTAAATGACAGAAGTATCATCACTTATTTAAAGCTAAGCATCATAATTAATTTTTATATAAATAATTTATGTATTACGTAAAAAATTTATCACATTAGTTGAAAATTTTAATTATATTAAAAATAAATAATTGTAAGAATTATGATTACAACTCAACTATTATTGAGAAGTTTTTTAATATTGACTATTACATACATTTATGTTTTTTTTATTAACTATCCAGCTTTTGGATATCTATACTATAACTGTTCAAAATATCATAAATATTTCTAAGTATATAATATATTTTTTAACATTCTGAATATTTGATTAACATTATGAGGGCCAAGTGTATGGCTACGATGCTGTATACTAATATTAGCATAGTAGAATTTTGATAACCATCGGATTGATTTCAATCTGAACCACTCACTCCTGTATATAAACTAGGGTTTTTGGGCTAATTGATATGCATATTTTCTGTATTCCCTTTCTATATTTCAAATACTCACATTGGTGGTGGTGAGGGGCACTTTTGATTGTCCCTGAGGAGTACTTGGATTTGGGATTTTGGTTTAGATTTAGCTTTTACATAATTTAGATCTAGCTTTTTTCATTTTTTTTCTTTTGTTCTTCCTTTTCAAGATTTTGGTTTAGATCTAGCTTTTTGCATTGTCTGGATCTACCATTTCCTTCTAGCTTTTTGTCATTTCTCTTTTTTTGCTCTTTCTTTTTCATTCATCTTCATGGCAGATTAGCAATCTCCTCCTTTAACTTTAAAGCAACAGTTGGTCCAATTGCTTGATGCTATACACTTGCAATTGAACAACCAAATTCAATTGATGATGGTGTTCACAGCATGCAGTCCAACTCCTCCTGCTCTTGGTGCCAATCCTTGCATTCAACCAGAGTTCTTTCGTGGGAATCCTAGGGATGATATGTACCATTGGTTCGATTACTTCACGGTGATTGCCACATATCATTCTTGGGATGATGCTCGACATTTGCATGAGTTTCCCACGTGTCTCCAAGGAATGGCATTGCAGTGGTACAATGGATTGAGCGTGGCTATTCGTGGGGATTGGAGTGTTCTTCCGGACATTTTCAAACGCACCTTTGGACATGCTGACGACTGTGATGATGCCTTCCAACAATTGCATCGTCTTCGCCAAAGGCCATTTGAGTCGGTGATGCAATTTGGCATTTGTTTCCGAAGTCTTTTACTTCGTGCGGAGCCCAATATGTTGGAGCAGATCAAGCTAAGAATGTTGTGGCTAGCACTTCGTCAAGATCTTGTCGGACTTGTGCATGCACTTGCTCCTGCCACCCTTGGCACAACATTATGAGATGTCACCTATTCCACTTTTTGTCCTTCAGCTCCACTTCCTATTGTCAGGAATTCCCCAATTCTTGCCACATTCCTGACTCTCACCGGATTCCTGACTTGCAGACCACATTTCTGACTGTTGAGACACTTCCCTATTCCTGACTCTTGAGACACTTCCCTATTCTTGACTTTCGAGACACTTCTCTATTCCTGAGTTTCTGATTTCCTATACGATTCTTGAGTCTTGAGCCACATTCCTGATGATGATGTGGTGCCTCCTCGACCTCAATTATATTTAGGCTATCCTCGATCCAAGAGTGGTGGAGCTTCATCAACCTATAGTATATATAAGTTAGCCTTGTTCTATTTCTCCACAATCTGAATCAACGCTAGTCTAAGGCCTCTTCTTTGTTTCCACTAGCTTTTCTCTTTGTCTTTTGTATTTTCCAGTCTTGATCTTGTTGGGGGTTTTGACCGTTTGATTCAGATTGTGTTTTTTCATTTTTTGCTTTAACTCATTTTGATTGTTTGACTACCTTTGCCCTTTTTCCCCCTTTTTCTTTCTTTTTGCCAATGGAGTCTCCAAGCCATCTTGATTTCTTTGCTGAAGTCCTTGCAAAAATCCAGTCTGAGAATACCGAGCTGAAGGCGACCCTTCTTTACATGCAGCAAGAGCTTGCTTCACTTTCAGCTCAAGGATCCAGCAAAGTTCCTGAACCAAAGGTGAGTTTCCCGGCAAAATTTTCAGGCAAGCGTTTAGAGCTTCGTGGATTCCTGAACCAGATGGAGTTTATCTTCGCACTTCAACATTGGCGGTACCCCACTCCTGAGTCTCATATCGGCGCGATTGGGACATTGCTCAAAGGTGTAGCTTTGTCATGGTTCTGGAGAAGAGCATGAAAGGGGTTGTGGTTCCAGAGCTGATGGATCTTCAATTGTTCAAAGAGAAGCTCGAAGCATGTTTTGGCGAGATGGATTGGGTTCGGGCTGCTACCACAAAGATGAGACGTCTCTCTCAGGGGTCTTGTTTTGCCTCGATCTACACTGCAGAGTTCCAACTCCTTGCCTTGGACACTCAATGGGATGAGTGGGCCCTAATTAACCAATTTCATTTCGGCCTCAACAATGGTGTCAAGGATTTGTTGCTCACCATGGAGGATCCCAAGGACCTATCGGATGCCATCAACAAAGCTGTTCGATGCGACAATTATCTCTTTGAACGTCGTCAGGAAAATTGCCGCGCCGCTGTTTTTCCGTCCCAGACTCAGGAATCCCAACTTGAGTTTTCAGGACATACTCCTGAACCTACTGCTCCGGTCCCGATGGATATTTCTGGTACTCCCCGACTCATTAGAGGGAAGTTGAGTCCTGCTGAGAAGCAACGTCGAATATCTCATAATCTTTGCCTCTACTGTGCTGATCTTAATCATGAGTGTGCTTGGTCAACGTCATCCTATTGCATATATAAGCTATACGTTACAACCAGTAGAGGTGAACTACTCCACGACAGAGAAAGAGTGTTTAGTGGCAGTTTGGGGTTTCGAGAAACTTCATGCATATCTATATGGTTCTCGGACGTTACTTAAAGGTGACCATGCTGCCGTTACTTCATTATTGAAGTGGAAGAACTTGGCTGGTCGTACTGCTCGATGGTTTTTGAAGCTTCAGATATATGATTTTGATGTTGTTCATTGCCCAGGGAGTTCTATGGCTGATGCTAATGCCCTTTTTCGAGCTCCTCTTCCTTCTCCACTCTCTTTTCATGTTTCTGATGAGCCTGTTGTTCCAGCATCTATGGATTTTTTAGACAAGGATTCTATGCCATCGGCAGTTGCTGTACTTGACGTTTAGTGTCCACAAGGCGCAAAGCAAGATCTACCTTCTCTTGATGAGGTTCGTGAGGCTCAAAAGATTGAGCTGTGGATTCGAAGGCTTCGAGATGTATTTAAGAATCCTGCATCACTTGCTGATGACTTTCCTTTCTAGCATTTATATTCTCAATATCGCCTTAAAGATGGCCTTCTTTATTTTGTGGGGACAGATCCTGATGATCATTTACGGCTGATGGTGCCTTCTGTCTTTATTACGTGGTTTCTCCATGTGTACCATGATTCTCCTGTTCTAGGTGGGCATATGGGATATCATCGTGTGACCGAGAAGCTGCGCAGATTTTTCTATTGGCCGGAAATGCAACGTGATGTTATTTGGTATGTTATGTGTGTAACTGCGTTTAGTGCCAAGCTCATAATACTACCCCTTGTGCTACGGAAGGACGGTTGGAGTCAATTGCAATTTCCCATCTATTTAAGTTGGTGGCATTTGATCTTATGGGACCTTTTCCACGGTCGACTATTGGCAATGAGTATGTTATTATTGTTTTTGACTACTTGATTCGTTGGGTGGAAGTTGGTGCTCTTGCTAGCACCTCTACAATTGTTGTTGGATACTTCCTCCTCAATCGAGTGGTGTTCCAACATTCTTGTCCAGAGCAGATTCTTTCGGATAATGGTCCTACATTTATGGCTGAGGTATTTCATGTTTTGACATCTTGGTTAGGGATATGCCACACTTTTATGAGTGCTTATCATCCACAATCAGATGGTCTGGTGGAACGGCTCATTTGGACATTCAAAGGGATTATTGCGAAGTATGTGAACTTTCAGCATTCGGATTGGGATGGTTATTTGCCGTTTCTTCGATATACTTGTCACAGGGGTGCAAAGTTCTGTTGGTGCTTCACTATATAAACTTCTATATGGTCATGATCCAATATTACCAACGGAGCTAGGTTTACCTTCGTGATTGCCACGAGCTCCTGATGCTAGGTCATGGGATCAATATTTGACGAGCATTCTTCCACTTGTCCGAGCAAAGTCTACTGAACACTTAGGCTGCATACAAGTGGGACAATAATGGCGCTACAACTCCCATCATCTTCCACCTGTAGAGTACAAAGTGGATGATTTGGTGTTAGTCTATTTTCCCCATCTTATGGTACGTGGTTTATCTAAGGGGATCCTTGTGTAGTGGAAAGGACTGTATCGGGTGTTGTAGCAAGTTGGACCGCAAATTTATGAGGTTCGGCATGACGTCCAACAGGCCGATCCTCCGGAGATTATGCATGTCCAACGGTTGAAATGCTTCATACAAAGGGATCAGGAGTAGTTAATACTGTCTACAGATCTGCCGATGCCTCCTCCTGACGTTCCTCCAAATCCTGGCCTATCTACAAGAGAACCCTGATGGCCTTCCATTATTCTGAGAGGAGGGGATGATGTGAGGGCCAAATGTATGGCTACGATGCTGTATATTAATATTAGCGTAGTGGGATTTTGGTAACTGTCGGATTGGTTTTAATTTGGACCACTCGCTCCTGTTTATAAACTAGGGTTTTTGGGCTAATTGATATGCATATTTTTTGTATTCCCTTTCCATATTCCAAGCACTCACAACATTTTATTAATTAAAGTAGCATTCCTAAACTTTGATTAATAATTTTCTATGTACAATAAAGGCCAAAAAAATTCATAATATGTATAGCCATTGCTATAAAATAAATGATAGCACTCTAGGTAGCAAGGAAAAGCAACATAAAAGAATTAAGAGTGCTCCACATGCATTGGTTGCCATTGTCTTCAAATGTTGATTAAATGCTAGCTCAAATGATATACTTTAAAACCCTAATATGGGGTTTATTTCTAAAGCTCATGGTCTTGCACAGGGCAGAAATGTGAAGAATTATGGCCAGAGAGGTTTCTGACAGGTTCTCCATTGTAATCATGCCACAGATCTTCCCTGAGGCAATGGCGAGCATGCACAAGACTAACATTGCACTAGATTTCTTCCATTGGGTGCCAATGCAGGCTAAGTTCAAGCACAACACACAGACCTGCAATTCCCTGCTACGCATTGCCATAGATGAGGGCCATCCAAGTGAGGTGCACAAATTATTCATAGATCTCCTGGCGCTCCAATATCCATCTATGGCAAGCTACAATTTCCTTGTCCAAGGCTACATGTGCAAGGCACTGCAGCTCATCAAGGAGATGAAAGCTTGCGATCTATCACCCAATGAGACAATGCACAGTGAGATTCTCAAGGGCTTTTGCCAGATTGGGAGGATGGAAGAGGCCTTGGAACACTTGAGGCTTGTGATTGATACTAGTGGAGTTGACTTTGCCATACTGATTAATGGGTTTTGCAAGGTGGAAAAGTTAAGTGATGATTAAGTCGCATAAAGTTTGTATGGCAAAGCTATATATATAAAGCGATAGGGGGGAGGCTTGCAGGTTGTTGGATCCCAGGCTTGGGCCAAAGTTGGTAGCCATGGTTTTTGTAAAAATCATGTGGATGTTTGCACTGGCTAATCAAAGATTGGCACAGCTTGGCTAACAATTGGCTAGTGTGAAAAAGAGAGAAATGTGACACATGTTGCATTATCCCTAATTCATGCTGGACCTCCCTTGATTCAACACTGGGCTACACCATACCTCCACATCTCTTGGGAAAACTTTTGGCCCTACTCAATCCATCCTGTGGCACTACACATTGCAATAACAAAGAGGAATGTTTCTCTAGCTTGCCAAATATCTCCACCACCTTGGTTACATTACCTTTGTAGTTATAACTTGCTATCAACATGTTCCACAAAACCATATCCCTGGATATCACAGAGAATCAAAGATGTGTTGAGCAATGGTTATAATTCCACACTTGCCGTAAACACTATTTGTGACACTACTGTCTTTAGCAGATCCCAAGATCAAATTCCCTTCTAGTTTCCAAATCCACCAAAGTTCCACAAACTATCAGTAGCACTGTTGCAAATATTGGCAGTGTTTCTTACAGCCGTGTGCATTCAAAAACTTTAAAACCATCTTGCTTTCCCCTTTTTTAGCATATCCCAGTACATTATAATGCTTCATCTGGTCAAACAATACTCGAGTGTCTAGCATGCTCTTAGACTTTGTGTAAGTGTCAACCAGGGTGTTGGAGATTGAGTTGTGGCAAGTTCCAAGCCATAATGCTTATGGCTGCCATAGAATCAAAGTTGTGCTGGCTTTCTTAATCATGGAATCATCACAGCTTACAAGCTCACATTCTTAAAATGAGCTAACACTGAAGACAGCTTTAACTCTAGAGGCTTTTGACAGGATGGAGGCTCAGATATTTTTCTCTTGCCTAGGATATAGCAAGCAAGTTCAGAGTGAACCATTTAGGAATCATTAAATCGGTATTAACATCATTGCCAACAATAGCCATAGGTACATAGCAACAACTTACATGAGTGATAGCCAAAGGTTTGTTTTATTTTCTTCTCTCTACTAAAGAAATTTTAGGCTATTGGGTGGGCTTAACAATAGATCCCTGAGTCAATTACTAACTATGATAGGTTGTTCAAGAGAATAAGACTTTTTTTTGCAAAGTTCTTTCTTCTAGATTTTGAGAGCTATCCTTAGACACTTTAGCAGTTTAAGAGTTAATAAAATAGCAAACATATCTAACCTTAACAAATCTCTTGAAATGGCATGAAAATTGTCAACCACCTAGCATTTGTTGAGAAATTGCTAATCTATAATAATGAGGGAGTGTTGAACTTTCAAGGCCGCTAGATCCAGCCAATGGCAGCCATCTAATGGAGGGTTAATCGTAAAAGGATTATTTCTTTAACCATGTCTTAGCAAATAATCATGCTAATGTTTGTTAATAGGAGGTGGCAAATTGCCTAGGGTGAGAGAAGAAGGCACTACTGTGCATATTGCATGCAATGTGTTGACCACGACTGTGCTTGTCGTTTATCAAGCAAAAAAGTTATGTGGGTTTTGCATGTGCTCAATTACGTGGCAAAAAAGTAGGGTATTGGGCCAACAGCTATGACTAACCCAAAGTTAATCAATTGCTTCATTCAGGATCTCTCTCTGCAATAGTAGTGGCAGCTAGCAACTTTAGTTTTGGGTTTCAAGACCATGTAGCCTACAATTACCAATCATTGCCAAACAATATCTCTTCACAACAACAACAAATTCTAAGTGATGTAGAGATGGGTGGAGAAAGCAATGAACCAAGTTTGTGTTTATCTTGATAAGGTAAAATTTGAGTGCCTTGCATAGCTTATGTAGATAAAAAAGACAAAAATAAATAGCAAAAGAGCCAGGAGAAAAAAATATTCTCAACTCCAACTCTAGAGAAAAAAACCTAGATACTTACAAGGCATGTATAGCAATTTGATAGAATAGATGATCTTGAGCATTCTCTTATGGAGTTGGAATTGGGCAATGCTTATACTAGCAATAAGTTCTTCCTTTGAAGGTTTTTTCAAAGATCCAACTTCTATTGGTAAAGACCATGTTACAGTGTCTTTAGTGACATTGAAGTTGGTAGAAGTTTTATCGTACGAGAAACTCTATGTTGCTCACTTGAAAAATTATCAAGCTCTCTTCCACCAGGTCTTGCTGCAGATCAACAATAAAAGTAGAGAAAATTTAGTTGCAAGCTCTATGATTATGTCAACATAGGAAAGAATCTAGGCTTTTGCAAGCAACAAGGATTAGGCAATGGTAGTGTTGCAATTCCAATTTGGATGATATTTGCTTATATCTTCTTCGAGACTTGGAACTTTTGTTGCTTACCTCCAGGGTATTTGGAACAAAGATTCGAAGCTAGCATGGAGGTGAAACAAGTAGATCAAGTTTAATACTTTTTGCAAGCTTTACTTAGTCTTTCTTTCTGTTTTTGCAGATGCATTTTACATTTAAATATCAATTTAGAGATGAATGTCAAAAATTTAACAGTTGTTCCTAGAAAGGAAAGTGATTAGATTCTACCTTATCAAGATAAACACAAATCTAGTTCACTACTCTCTCCACCCATTTTTACATCATCTAGAGTTTGTTGCTGTTGCAAAGAGACATTGTTTGGTAATGACTAGTCTACATGGTCTTGAGACCCCAAATTAGAATCACTATCTACTACTGTCATTGTAGAGAAAGATCCTGAATGAAGCAATTGATTAACTTTGGGTTAATCATAGTTATTGGCCCAATGCCTTGCTTATTTTTTGCCACATCATTAAGCACGTGCAAAACTCATATAATCTGGGGCAAGAGAAGAAGGTGTTGCAACATGTTTCACATGCAAAGTGTTGATAACAAGCTCCATTGGCACCAAGAAATTTTTCGTGGATGATCTTTTTCATCAAGTTCTCAACTTCAAAAGGGCTCTCTAGCTCAACCAAATCAAATGGTGTAATGCACCTTATTTCTCTCCCCTTAAGCCAACTGAAAAAGGGGTAATTATTTAATGAGAGAGCTCTTAGTGGTTATTTTATCCCCATTTATCCCCCAAGGTTCCAAGGATCTATGGTGACAGTATATCCAAATCTCATCCCATGATCACATGCATTACAAATGGCCACTTCCCAAATATGACACTTGAGTTCTGACACAACGATTCCTCCAATCCCTGCTGCAACACTTCTTTCCTCTCTTGCAAAGAGGAAACTTGAGGAGAAATTGATGAACTTCGGCAATTTTGCCCTTAGCACAATTTTATTTGAAGTGGTGCTTTTTAGGTGAGAAGAAATGTGAGAGGAAGAAAGAAGCTACAGCCTCCCAGCTATGATCTAGCACAATCATGCAACAGTAGTGATATATATATGTTATATCCACAAAGCTATCCTTAATTGAAGGAAGGGAAGGAATTTGACAAGCCCAGAGTGATGGGAAGCTATGTCTCACCAAAGATCAGTAGAGGAGGAAAAGATCCCAATAGAGTTGGTGGCAATGCTAGAAGTTCCTACGTCCAGACAACATCCATCTGTAACGCATGTGATCATGGGATGATATTTGGATATACTGTCACTGTGGATCTTTGGAACCTTGAGGGATAAATGGGGATAAAATAGCCACTAAAGGCTCTCTCATCAAGTAATTGCCCCATTTCCAGTTGGCTTAAGGGGAGAGAGATAAAATGCACTACAGTTGGTATTAAAGCAAATGACATGGGTTTGATTCCCATTGATTAGTGGCTACGTAAAATACGATATACCCTTGAGCAAAGTATATTCCTACCCTTAAATTTGAAATCGTACATATTGGGCATCCATGCGTATGTCTTTCCTCTTGTGTGGAATATCCACGGATGAAGGTATCTACCGTGGGACTGCAGTACGGGTGGATGACTGGTCTACATAATGGAAGGACAATAAGGACATTGATCTCTAAAGGCGGGGGTGAGTATAGCGTATGTGATCATGGGATGAGATTTAGATATACTGTCACGTGGATCTTTAGAACTTTAGGGGATAAATAAGGATAAAATAGCCACTAAAGGCTCTCTCATCAAGCAATTGCCTCTTTTTCCAGTTGGCTTAGTAGATTCAGTGCGGAAATGGAGGTGTTAATTCCCCTTGGCTCAATAGGGGTTACTAGTCAATAGTCAATAAGGACATTAATATCTCTAAAGGGGGGGTGAGTATAGCGTATGTGATCATGGGATGAGATTTAGATATATTGTCACCGTGGATCCTTGGAACCTTAGGGGATAAAGGTGCACTACACCATCCTATCCACTCTAGGAAAGAGTAAGCATAATTTGATTTCTTGCTTTTTTGTTAGATTGTGTAAAAAAGCATTGATGTGGCATTGCTTGGGTGCTTGAGATAATCTGCTCCAATTGGGAATAGGTACCATGCTTCTTTTTTGTGGAAGAAAAAAAAATCTCACAAAGAGCTTTTCCTTTGTTATCCAGCGGGAAAAGAGGAACACATGCATAGCACAATGATTAGTATGGTGCATTGCATTAGTTTTAACACTAAATTTACCTTTGCTAATTGTGTAGCTTTTGCTGGGCAAATACTAGTCAAAATATGATGGCATGTTTTAGAAGGAGGTCAACCTAGAGAATTCAACTATATTGCAAGATGTGTGTTTGGTGTCTATAAAGATTATTTTGTGAGTCACATGCCAACAAGAGTCCAGCTAAGGAAGATTATTCTTACCAAGAAGAAAACTGCAGGAATGTATGTTCCCTTGTAACTCATGCCACTTTTGCCCAAGCAAGGTGGCTGCCACCATTGCAAACTACTTGATGGTGTTTGAGGATGAGGACAAGATCATTTCTTGAGATCCTAAAAATCTCAGAGCTAGAGAATAAAAGCACGAAGCAATGGGGAGTGAGGGTTAGGCTACACCTCACCCCATCCCATCCCTCAAGATTTTGTGTTCCTCCAAGTGAACATATTCGGAGATTCCGTGTCAGCATTTGCAGTGTGTTGCAAGGTTGGATCATGGCTGGGTCATGTGTTGTTTTGCATCGTGAGGCTGCCATTGGCCAGCAAAGAGCAACTGGGCTGTGTTGGCAAGAGATCACAGAAGCATCGCTAAACTGGCATGTCAAATATATTGAGTTTGTTCATTACACCCTTCTAGGGTAGTACAAGCTTCTGTAAAGTAGCAGCACAATTTTTGAAATCTAGGAATGTCTAGGAAAGATCTTGTCCCAAGTCTCTTTGGGACCACTCAAATACCATCTTGCTTGGAAGTTGCTTTGGCTGACGAGCTGGGTGACAAATATTTGACTTATTCCATGCTGTAAGCTGCTCAAAAGAACATTTGGGCAGTCTCAAAAGATTGCAGGGCTGTGATAATGATCCAAGTTCCCAACAATGAAATTGTCCATGGAGTTACAATCACAAGTCGGATCTTTGGGCTGGAAGTGATCATTTGCAAGAGCACCTTCCAAGTCCATTCATTGTGCATATTGGTGACTTAATGCTTTCTCTAGAGGTTTTCATTTTGCGCTCTCTCGTGACTTTTGCTGACTTTGTAGTCAATTCTGCTCAGCCTAGTCAAGGACGTGAACGCCATTGCCAAAAGACTTTAAACACACGACAAAAACTCACCTTGGAGCTGTAGTACAACCGGCCAACAGGTGCAACCCATCCGGAATCGTAAGGTCCTTCGATAACAAGGATGCTCTCCAGGCTGCAAACTTATCCCGAACCTCCTGCTTGGTGAAGGCCTCTTCCGATATCGGCTCTCTGGGTGAGTCAGGGAACGAATGTAGAGAAGCTTCAACCAGCTGGTTTCCCTTGACCTGCACATATCCATCGATCTCAGAAATGGCATATCGCCATTCCCTCATGTCCATGGCATACAGAAAACAAACAGAAACTGATTTCAAAACACAAAACTAGAAACTGGTACGTACATGAAGATATGTTGGAGGTCTTGCTTGCTTCCCTAAGCTGGCAGTGCCTTTGGTGTGGCCATCCACTGTACCAGATCTTAGTGCGCAGATGGCGGTGCTTCACATCAATTCCCAATCTTAGTGTACACACATCCAGGATCGAGGTTGTGAACGCTAGAATGCCTGAATGCCAATCAAGCTCGGCCTGTTCCTCCTCAGAGGAGGTGACGTCGTTAGTAGGTAACCAGAGTTAGGAACTCCCCCCCACTCTGGTTCCTGCTCATCGTGCTTACACTCTGCCTTGTACCGCATGAAAAGGGCAAACGAACACAAGAGCCTAGAGAAAATGCTTGCCAGGCCTTGTCTTGGAAAACCAATGTGGCGAGCCGATGTGTACACATCTTTAAGGACGCAGCCTCCAACTACACGCACAGCGCTCTCCCTTCCTGGAAACATCTTTCGATTAAACCTGGAATGTCGAGAAACTTAGACACAAGACGAGGTCGAGAATCCTTACCGATCATAGGGATGCTTGGCATCTGGGATCTGTTCGATCAGCCCGTACCTGGAATAGTGGTGCTTCTTGCTGTAGGGCTGCGAGTTGGTCACGGAATCGTTGTGGGAGTGGGAGCAACTCCTTGAGCAGAGCCCCTAATGCGTTCCAAGACGAACCAAAACCTGCATCCCTCTGTTTCTTATGAGCTGCCCCCCTCCACCACTTCTGACCTTGGTGCCTCTCTTTTGGTGATGACGGCAGTGCTGTATATGATCGAGGTCACGCACTTGCCCCGAGGACGGGTGATTCCACCTCGACTCCTCAATTTTCGATCTGACGTTGCTCGCCGCAATCTACCTGGAATCAAGCAGTTTGAAACAATGCTTTAGCGAACTCTTAAGCTTTGGAAGTTTAGATAAAGTGCCTTCATGCTCCATCGAGCTTGAAGAACCTAGACATGAAAGGTTCTTGGAAGGATACTTAGCTGAGCTTGTAAACTCACCTTGCCAAGGTGAGTTTTGTTCGTGTGTTTAGAGTCTGTTGCCTTGAACAGGCATGGGCTTCAAGCGGAAGGAACAAAGGTCAAAAGCTTACCTCCACGATTAAACCTCACGTTAATCCATGGGGCCTCAGCACGGGGCATGCCCACCATCAGGTGCGAACTGCCAAACTTTCCTTGGAGTCCAGCGCCGCACTCGCTGGCCAATCAGGATACCCGAGTACAACTTGAGCTCTCCCACTGAGATGGCTGCAAAGCCGCCTTCAAAGCTCGGCATCCCGGTGTAAAGTGAGCGTGTCAACTTAGACTTCTAACTACAACCTGTAATATCTTAGAATCATTGTCTTTAGCCAGAGCGTGTTTCTAAATTGTTTGGATCCCATATTGTTCTGCAAAAATTACAAAAAGATTCACGTAAACTACGCATTTTCAAATGATGCTTTGTTCTCCGAACGAATGTCCTATGCCCGTTCTATTTCTATGCGTGCATTTGCCGGAAGGGGCAGCGCAAGCCTCCATCGTAGTATGGTCCAAGCTTGCCTGATTTCAGCGCTCCCAGCTCCGCCAGCTTGTATCCCTTCTCAAATGCCGGTGGCCGATACACATTCACGTTGAGCTGCCGGTACTCTTCCGGATTGGCAGCGGGATTAGGACACCAGTCCACCTCAATGCTGCCCTTTGCATCCTCCACACGTCTGGGAGGCAAGAACGCGGACACGAAGCTCCCGGCCAGCAGCTTGAACGCACCCAAGATGATCCACTCCACAATTGCTGGAGGCTTTTCCAATCCAACAGCGCTCCTGATTGTGGGATCGATGAGTGCACAGATCCCAGTCTCGACCAGCGGCTGCACGGGGCGAGGAAATGCATCCAGCACCAGATGCTTGAGATCCTGGACGATGCTCTTGTTCTTGTCCGTCAAGATGGCGTTCTTGGCCTCGTAATCGCGAATGTACTCCCGCATCTCTGGAATGCTATCTGGGATTGTTGTGATGCCCATCCTCACGCCCACGTCGTGCCACACAACATACGCGGCCTCCTTCTCGTTGTCGGTCCACTTGCGGAATCCAAATCTCTCGGAGAAATCAATGGGGCTGACCACGTTGAGGCAGAGGACGTAGGCGAATTGGTCGTTTGGGATTTTGAATTTGTTGTGGATTCCATTCAATCTCCTCACCGCGTATGAGCCGCGATCACTGTCGACGTGGTGGTGGATCATCTCGCTCACCAGAATGTTGGTCTCGGCGGCGCGCTTCTGCGGATCCTTGAGGCCGTACTTGGTCTTGAAGAGCAGATTTGTGATCCCCGGGATGCCGAGCGTACGGATTGTGCCAAACTCGAGCGCCTTTTGCGAGAGGAAGGGGAATTCCACCGAGTACATGTACCACAAGATCTTGTGTGCGTCTCTCACGGGGTGGAGCGACGCTAGAAATCGTGCCCTCTCTTCTCTCTTGCGGATACACACCATCTTCCATGCTGCAGCCATCACAAGAAACGCAATCATCAACACGATTGCAGCCATTTCGAAATGGTGAAAACTGTTTGATCGATCTGATCAACTTGATTGGAGAATGTTTTCTACTCCTCTGTGGGTTGAGGAAACAGAGGCTGGAGAGGGGTCTTTTATACTATCAGAGCTATTAGAGATCACATTTCACGTTTTTTATTTCCGTGTGATCCGTATTCTGTACGTTACACACATAGCCACATACTTGGAGAGAAATCTTGTTGTTTTATACGCTGCACGTTTTCCATACAGTTATCTGGTCCATGCAATTTATCGGTCCTACCAACTTGAACGTTTCACGTTTAGAACTGGATTCTGGTTCCTTAATTACAGATTTCACAAAAGATGCCAGAGATAAACTATATTTAAATTAGTATATTCATTATTTACCGTTGTCTCTCTTAAACTAACCATATAATACAATATGGTTTCTCGGTTTATTCATATTTATAAGAGATTTAAATAAATAATCTATTTTTATTGTAATGAATAATCTAGAATTTTCTAAAAGGTATATGGTCAAGTTTATTTTCTTTTATATTATTTATTTTTCAATTTAAAGTCATGGTTATTATAGATCAACTTCTATGCATTTGGTGTAAAGCTCTTGGAGCAGCCATGCCGGATGGATGACATCACTGGCAGCTAGATCCATGGAGTGGGCTGCTCGAGCGCCCATCAAGGAGGCTGTTGACCTGGACATTGGGTAACTGTGACTTGATGTGATTTGGCAGCTTCTTACTACCACTCTTGAAGCTCTTGAAGCTTAACAGCACAAGCTTGGTTAAGAGTAATTGCAACAATAATGTTGTCCCCAAACATGGCAAGCGCATGGTTAGGGGTTTACTAAGCTAGGAACAAACGGTTCACACTCTTTCTAATAAATTGGAATTGCCATATCTTATCATAAATTGGAAAGTCATAATAGAAAAAACCTTACAATTTGCTTCCTTGCTTTCCACGTTGACAGCTCCAACATCTCTTTTTTAATATATATGCTTGGTGTAGCAATTGCAGCAGCTTGTTCGGCTTCTCCAATTTGGTGAGAATCTGGGTGAGTGCACTAAGGAGATGCATCAGGCTGCAGTGTTGCTGCTGCTACTCTTTGGATTGTTCGAATCATTCTTCTGCAACAGCAGTGGCTTCCTCCATGCAACGTGTCAATATTAGTACATGCATTGGGCATGTTTCTTAGGCTTTCAACATTCCAAAAGTTCTTTTTTGTTTTTGTCTGTCGTCTTCAAGTGATGATGTAGTTGGCTACATTTCTAACACATCACAGGTTTAGGAGGTTCACAATAGCAAGTCTCATTCATCAGATCAAACTCTTGACGACGTATGTAGCAAAGCATGTATGTCTTTCGTGTATGATAAAGTCAAATCAAAATGGTTTGGATGTCAAATGCCACTCAAAATATTTCACAACATCAAAGGAACAAGTGATCATAATGCTTCTTAGATTGGACCTCCAACTATAGTTTACAATGTGCCTGGGCTAGCACCATTGAATGCAATTCATGACCACTTGAAATCCATAACTTCTATGTATCGAAGAGACTTTGATGGGGTATGTATGTCATATTTATTTGTTCAATGGCTTATATTTATTCATTTAAGATAAAGGGATGCTTAATTCCTTTTTCCTCTCAAGACATCTCTATGTCCTTGGGCTAGTGTTTTTGCCACAAATTTTGGCTATCTAGGATTAACTTGCAGATTGGACACTGCATTGAGTGCAACAATAACCATCCTTTTTTCAGGGTTATATGTGTACATGGCTGGTTGATATCCACTTATAGCAACTCAACACAGCACGTAACAATGGATGATGCTCTCATTGACCGTGCATATGGATTGATGGCCATCACCTTTCTTCAAATGTTTACTTCAACTGATTTATCTATGGCCATCAAACTCTGTAAAGACAATCCTTATCCAGAAGGTGGCTTTCTTTTGTCAGCCACTGTAAATGGGATCTCTAAAACTATGGCCTTCAAACTGAGGTAAATACATCAATATCAGTTATTCGAGAAAAACTTTCTATATGTTTCATGTTTCTATATGTTTCTATATGTTTTCTATATGTTTCTTGGTTTTCTTAATAGTACTGTTATTCCTACTTATTAATTCAATTGATCAAATAAAAGTTTATATTTTATAAACACAAGATTAATCTTATTTCATATCAACCATTAGATGGTAGAATAAAAAATAGTATAGTAGAAAGTGTTTAAGCAAGTTTATATATAAACATGTTTATAAATAATAAATATAATCCACTACCATCCCAATTCCTCTACAAATTTGCTTAAGGAAACCAAAAACAGACAAAAAAATGCAACTAATAACATAAAATGTGTGTGTGTAGCTAGTAGAAAGCTTTGGAGTTGGTCAACAGTAACTAACAATGGCACATAGAGATATTCCAGCCATAAGGTAGCAAATGTGTAACAAAGACCAGCTAGTACAACTCCTTCCTTTCTCTCTATGTGTTCTCTCTCCTTGTCTCATTGTTAGTATTTGGAACAATATTTGGAATATGCCTTAGGATGATGGACTATAGCTGCTAGCAACAACAACAATAGCAAGCTTTAATGAGTGTAGGTCCAGATCCAACAACTACAATGACTTGCAATTGAATTGGGTCCGAGGGGCACAAAGTAGGCCATACAGTAGCAAAAAGACATCTAGTGTGTGTGATGCAACAATTATGAACACTACCCAAATGAGTGTTCACAACTAGTGATGAATTGAGACAAGTGCCACTATTGTTGGCAAACTAATCATCACTAGGAAGATTATTTTTACAAGCCAGGAAATCTCCTGCAAGTTACATCAAGACCTTGCCGTCATCACTGCCATCTTTGGCTTGAGCACCAGTTTTCTTTCAACACCCATTTTCTCCTCCAATTCAGATAATGAGCTACAAGCTAGCATATGAGGAAACAGTACCAACCTATATGTGGAATTTGTCAGACACAAGGCTTGCATAAGCAGGACAATTGCCTGCACAAGCTTAAGCCAAGCAGAAAGCAATGCAATTTTCATCCAACAAGCTGCACCAAAATCTAGAGTTATGACATGGGCACAACAGCATTAGCATATGGAGAACTCTGTATTTCATGATGTTGAGGAGGAGGAAGAATTCTATACTTGATGATGCTGAGGAGGAGGAAGACCTAGAGAAAATTGCAAGAAAAAACCGCAAGGAGAAAAGAGAGAGTGAGCAGCCAAGATCAGATCCTCCCACTACAATTAACCAAGATAAACCAGTCTCTAATGCCAAAATAACTACCTTGGCTAAGCTGTCACGCAAAAAGTGGAAACACAGCCCTACAACATTCTTCAAGACTTGGATAGTCAATGCCTGAATATCACATTCACTCAGCTCTCACTCACGTGTATAAATTTATTTTTACATTCATCCAGCATTTGCTGGGCAAGTACTAATTCAATTATATTGCAAGATGTATGTTTGAAAATTTGTAGCTATAAAGATTATTTTGCAAGTCACAGATCTCAAATAGAGTCCCCTTTTAAAGCTAAGGTTACCAAGAAGAAAACTGTAGAAGTGTTTGTTTCCTTGTAACTCATGCCATTTTTGCCCAAGCAAGGAGGTTGCCACCATTGCAAACTACTTATGGTGTTTGAGGATGAGGACAAGATCGTTTCCTAAGATCCCAGGAATCTCAAAGTTAAAGAATAAAAGTGGGAAGCAATTCCACATCAGCATCTGCAGTGTGCTGTGAGGTTGAGTCATGTGCATGTGCTTATTTTGCATTGTGAGGCTGCCATTAGCAAGTAAAAATCTTGTTCCAAGTCTTTTTGTTGTTTGGTAGTTGCTCTGGCTGATGGGCTGGGTGACAAATATTTGACTCATTCCACACTGTGAGCTGCCCAGACGAACATCTGGGCAGTCTCAAAGGATTCCAAGATTGTGACAGTGATCCAAGTTCTCACTATCCTTCCCAGAACCTTTCATGTCTAGGTTCTTTGAGCTCAATGGACTTTGTCTAAACTTCAAAAGCTTAAGAGTTTGCTAAAGCATTGTTTCAAACTCCTTGATTCCATGTAGATTGTGGCAAGCAATGTCAGATTGAAAATCAAGGTGGAATCACCCATCCTCGGGGCAAGTCCGTGACCGTGATCATATACAGCAATGCCGTCATCACCAAAAGAGAGTCACCAAAGTCAAAAGAGGTGGAGGGGGGCAGCTCATAAGAAACAGAGGGATGCAGGTTTGTGTTCGTCTTTGGAACACATTAGGGCTCTGCTCAAGGCGTTGCTCCCACAGCACAACTTGCAGCGCTACAGCAAGAAGCACCACTATTCCAAGTGTCACCTAGCAAGATTACTGAAGAGGAATTTAAGAAGAGGTACGGGCTGATCGAACAGATCCCAGATGCCACGCCTCCCTATGATCGGTAAGGATTCTTGACCTCGTCTTGTGTCTAAGTTTCTCGACATTCCAGGTATAATCGAAAGATGTTTCCAGGAAGGGAGAGCGCCGTGCGTGTAGTTGGAGGTTAAAGATGTGTACGCCACATTGGTTTTCCAAGACAAGGGCCGGCAAGCATTTTCTCTAGGCTCTTGTGTTCATTTGCCCTTTTCATGCTGTACAAGGCAGACTGTAAGCACGATGAGCAAGAACCAGAGTGGCGGCAGTTCCAGTTAGAAATGGGCTTAGAGTTGGAGGAGGATGAGGAGGCACAGGATGAGGAGGCCGTTTTTCTGGACCTGGAGTTTCCACATGATGGCGTTGATCAACCTACTAACGATGTCACCTCCTCTGAGGAGGGCTTGATTGGCATTCCGATCCTGGATGTGCGTACACTAAGATTGGGAATTGATGTGAAGCACTGCGATCTGCTACGTAAAGCTGGTTAGTATCTGAAATCTGCGTTAAGATCTGGTACAGGTTTTCATGTACGTGGATCACTGCCAGCTTAGGGAAGCAAGCAAGACCATGTACCAGTTTCTAGTTTCGTGTTTTGAAATCAATTTCTGTTTGTTTTCTGTATGCCATGGACATGAGAGAATGGCGATATGCCATTTATGAGATCAATGGATATGTGCAGGTTAAGGGAAACCAGCTGGTTGAAGCTTCTCTGCATCCGTTCCCTGACTCACCCAGAGAGCCGATATCGGAAGAGGCCTTCACCAAGCAGGAGGTTCGGGATAAGTTTGCAGCCTGGAGAGCATCCTTGTTATCGAAGGACCTTACGATTCCTGCACCCTGTTGGCTGGTTGTACTACTGCTCCAAGGTGAGTTTTTGTCGTGTGTTTAAAGTCTTTTGCCTTGAACAGGCATGGTGCCAAGGTGAGTTTTGTTCGTGTGTTTAGAGTCTGTTGCTTTGAACAGGCATGGGGGATGCCGAGCTTTGAAAGCGGCTTTGCAGCCATCTCAGTGGGAGAGCTCAAGTTGCACTCGGGTATCCTGATTGGCCAGCGAGTGCGGCACTGGACTCCAAGGAAAGTTTGGCAGTTCGCACCTGATGGTGGGCATGCCCCGTGCTGAGGCCCCATGGATTAACGTGAGGTTTTCTCGTGGAGGTAAGCTTTTGACCTTTGTTCCTTCCGCTTGACAAGCTTTTCCTTCTCTTAGGTGTAAAGTGAGCGTGTCAACTGAGACTTCTAACTACAACCTGCAATATCTTAGAATCATTGTCTTTAGCCAGAGCGTGTTTCTAAATTGTTTGGATCCCATATTGTTCTGCAAAAATTACAAAAAGATTCACGTAAACTACGCATTTTCAAATGATGCTTTGTTCTCCGAACGAATGTCCTATGCCCGTTCTATTTCTATGCGTGCATTTGCCGGAAGGGGCAGCGCAAGCCTCCATCGTAGTATGGTCCAAGCTTGCCTGATTTCAGCGCTCCCAGCTCCGCCAGCTTGTATCCCTTCTCAAATGCCGGTGGCCGATACACATTCACGTTGAGCTGCCGGTACTCTTCCGGGTTGGCAGCGGGATTAGGACACCAGTCCACCTCAATGCTGCCCTTTGCATCCTCCACACGTCTGGGAGGCAAGAACGCGGACACGAAGCTCCCGGCCAGCAGCTTGAATGCACCCAAGATGATCCACTCCACAATTGCTGGAGGCTTTTCCAATCCAACAGCGCTCCTGATTGTGGGATCGATGAGTGCACAGATCCCAGTCTCGACCAGCGGCTGCACGGGGCGAGGAAATGCATCCAGCACCAGATGCTTGAGATCCTGGACGATGCTCTTGTTCTTGTCCGTCAAGATGGCGTTCTTGGCCTCGTAATCGCGAATGTACTCCCGCATCTCTGGAATGCTATCTGGGATGGTTGTGATGCCCATCCTCACGCCCACGTCGTGCCACACAACATACGCGGCCTCCTTCTCGTTGTCGGTCCACTTGCGGAATCCAAATCTCTCGGAGAAATCAATGGGGCTGACCACGTTGAGGCAGAGGACGTAGGCGAATTGGTCGTTTGGGATCTTGAATTTGTTGTGGATTCCATTCAATCTCCTCACCGCGTATGAGCCGCGATCGCTGTCGACGTGGTGGTGGATCATCTCGCTCACCAGAATGTTGGTCTCGGCGGCGCGCTTCTGCGGATCCTTGAGGCCGTACTTGGTCTTGAAGAGCAAATTTGTGATCCCCGGGATGCCGAGCGTGCGGATTGTGCCAAACTCGAGCGCCTTTTGCGAGAGGAAGGGGAATTCCACCGAGTACATGTACCACAAGATCTTGTGTGCGTCTCTCACGGGGTGGAGCGACGCTAGAAATCGTGCCCTCTCTTCTCTCTTGC
>NW_003314301.1:287299-298290 GCF_000143415.4 Selaginella moellendorffii | reverse complement strand
AAACTGTTTGATCGATCTGATCAACTTGATTGGAGAATGTTTTCTACTCCTCTGTGGGTTGAGGAAACAGAGGCTGGAGAAGGGTCTTTTATACTATCAGAGCTATTAGAGATCACATTTCACGTTTTTTATTTCCGTGTGGTCCGTATTCTGTACGTTACACACGTAGCCACATACTTGGAGAGAAATCTTGTCGTTTTATACGGTGCACGTTTTCCATACAGTTATCTGGTCCATGCAATTTATCGGTCCTACCAACTTGAACGTTTCACGTTTAGAACTGGATTCTGGTTCCTTAATTACAGATTTCACAAAAGATGCAGTAGAAACCAGAGATAAACTATATTTAAATTAGTATATTCGTTATTTACCAAAGTTTTTTGGTTGTTTCTCTTAAACTAGTATACAGTTTAATCTAGCATAATTTCAATAATACAATATCGTTTCTCGGTTTATTCATATTTATAAGAGATTTAAATAAATTATTATAAGAGATTTAAATAAATAATGTATTTTTATTGTAATGAATAATGTAGAATTTTCTAAAAGGTATATGGTCAACTGTATTTTCTTTTATATTATTTATTTTTCAATTTAAAGTCATGGTTATTATAGATCAACTTCTATGAGTGGCCATGCCAGATGGATGACATCACTGGCAGCTAGATCCATGGAGTGGGCTGCTCAAGGGTGAAGCTCGATTCAGGCCTGGCCGCCCATCAAGAAGGCTGTTGACCTGGACATTGGGTAACTGTGACTTGATGTGATTTGCCAGCTTCTTGAATCTTAACAGCACAAGCTTGGTTAAGAGTAATTGCAACAGTAATGTTGTCCCCAAACATGGCAAGCGCATGGTTAGGGGTTTACTAAGCTAGGAACAAACGGTTCACACTCTTTCTAATAAATTGGAATCGCCATATTTATCATAAATCGGAAAGTCATAATAGAAAAAACCTTACAGTTTGCTTCCTTGCTTTCCACGTGTACAGCTCCAACATGTCTTTTTTAATATATATGCTTGGTGTAGCAATTGCCCTTTGATTCAACAGTAAGCAGCAGCTTGTTCAGCTTCTCCAATTTGGTGAGAATCTCGGTGAGTGCACTAAGGAGATGCATTAGGCTGTAGTGTTGCTACTGCTACTCTTTGGATTGTTCGGATCATTCTTCTGCAACAGCAGTGTCTGCCTCTATGCAACATGTCAATATTAGTACATGCATTGGGCCTATTTACCATATGTTTATTAGGCTTTCAACATTCCAAAAGTTCTTCTTTGTTTTGTGTCTGTTGTCTTCAAGTGATGATGCAGTTGACTACATTTCTAGCACATTGTAGGTTCAGGAGGTTCACAATAGCAAGTCCCATTCATCAGATCAAACTCTTGATGACGTATGTAGCAAGTTCTTGAACTTACACCCAAGTATAGTTTCCATTATAACCAAAATTTTCTTTTAACATTCTAAGAATGCTATAGCAACCACTAAGCTTGGGAATAATAATGACGCAGTTGTGAACTATGTTGCAACAAAACCTAATGTCACCAAGCACCACAACATTTCTAGCATGTATTACTGACATTTTTTGCTTTTTTCATTAATCAAATTTAACGTAAAGTCAAGTGGCACTCCTAACAATAGTGGTATGCTACACTTTTTCTTTCAAATGATATTTTAATTTGCATTTTAGTTGGCAAAAGTTCTAATAGCATACTTGACATTAGTGGTATGTTTATTTCATGCCAACCATGCAACACCTACCACTGTGATGGCATTTATTTCAACAGATACATGGTTTTCTCTTAACATGGTTTCTTACAACATTCTTACAAAACTATATGTGGATTACTTCACTTCAACTTTTGATTCAATGCTACCACTAAGTAAAAAAGAAATTTTGGGTGATATTTTCTTACTATTTTTTGACACAGCAAAGCGTCACATTAGTGACATATCACAAGATAATCTATGGTGTTCTATTACAAGTAGCATTTTCAAAGCCAGTGGCCACTCCTTAGTGGATCAAATTACTAACTTGCAGCTGCTATCTGGAGCTCACCATTGCTACTATACACCCTATCTTGCTATGGAACTTATGATGGCTTCTGCAACAGCTTGCGGAGAACTAACTCTACCACCTCCCCCAATGTTGACTTCATTGATATTAGTGGTGTTCATATTGCTACAGCTTCTCTTTCTCAACATATTGCTGATATGTTTGGTGGTCTATTCCTTTAGATTTTCTATTGATATTATTGCTTCCTCCCTAGTTTGTGAGTTCCCACCATTGAGGCCACCTATGCTTGATATAATTCCTATATCCAACTTGGTTCTTTTGCATGATCTCACGCTAGAAACCACATCATTAGCATTTTGCACTGCTGCAGCATACTTCCTCAGTTGACCTAAATGAGCAGAGCACAAACATGCTTAAGACTTTGAGTATATTTACAAGGTATGTTTGAGCTTTCAATACAGCTGTTAATAATAACTACCATACTTAGGTTCAATTTGCAACATGTATGTCTTTTGTGTATGATAAAGTCAAATCAAAATGGTTTGGATATCAAATGCCACTCAAAATATTTCACAACATTGAAGGATCAAGTGATCATAATGCTTCCAAGATTGGACCTCCAACTATAGTTTACAATGCGCCTGGACTAGCGCCATGGAATGCCATTCATGACCACTTGAAATCCATAACGTCTATGTATCGAAGAAACTTTGATGGGGTATGTATGTCATATTTATTTGTTCAATGGCTTATATTTATTCATTTAAGATAAAGGAATGCTTAATTCCTTTTGCCTCTCAAGACATCTTTGTGTCCTTGGGCTGGTGTGTTTGCCACAAATTTTGGCTATCTAGGATTAACTTGCAGATTGGACACTGCATTGAGTGCAACAATGAGCATCTTTTTTTCATGGTTATATGTGTACATGGCCGGTTGATATCCACTTATAGCAACAACACAGCACGTAACAATGGATGATGCTCTCATTGACTGTGTATATGGCTTGATGGCCATCACCTTTCTTCAAATGTTTACTTCAACTAATTTATCTATGGCCATCAAACTCTGTAAAGACAATCCTTATCCAAAAGGCTGCTTTCTTTTGTCAGCCACTGTAAATGGGATCTCTAAAGTTATGACCTTCAAACCGAGGTAAATACATCAATATCAGTTATTCGAGAAAAGCTTTCTATGTGTTTCATGTAGCAACGCTTGGTTTTCTTAATAGTACTGTTATTCCTACTTATTAATTCAATTGATCAAATAAAAGTTTATAATTTATAAACACAAAATTACTCTAAATGAATTATAACTGCTAGATGGTAGACTATCCTAGAATATCCAAGTATATTCTAGGTATATTCACTACCATCTCAGTTCCTCTACAAATTTGCTTAAGGAAACTAAAAAAGACAAGAAAATGCAATTGTATTGTGTTATAATATAAAATGTGTGTGTGTAGCTAGTAGAAAGCTTTGGAGTTGGTTAAGAATAACTAACAATGGCACATGGAGATATTCCAGCCATAAGGTAGCAAATGTTTAGCAAAGACCAGCTAGTACAACTCCTTCCTTTCTCTCTATATGTTCTCTCTCCTTATCTCATTGTTAGTATTTGGAACAATATTTAGAATAGGCCTTGGGATGATGGACTATAGCTGCTAGCAACAACAACAATGGCAAGCTTTAATGAGTGTAGGTCCAAATCTAGCAACAACTACAGTGACTTGCAATTGAATTGGGTCCAAGGGGCACAAAGTAGTTTGTGCAATAGCAAAAAGACATCTAGTGTGTGATGCAACAATTACGGACACTACCCAAATGAGTGTCCACAACCAGTGATGAATTGAGACAAGTGCCAATATTGTTGGCAAACTAATAATCACTAGGAATATTATTTTTACAAGCCAGGAAATCTCCTATCAAGACCTTGCTGTCATCACTACCATCTTCGGCTTGAGCACTAATTTTCTTTCAACACCCATTTTCTCCTCTAGTTCAAACAATGAGCTACAAGCCAGCATCCGAGGAAACAAATTAGGTACCAGCCTATATGTGGAATTTGTTAGACACAAGGCTTGCATAAGTAGGATAATTGCCTGCACAAGCTTAAGCCATGCAAAAAGCAATGCAATTTTCATCCAACAAGCTAC
The DNA here is from genome assembly GCF_000143415.4 of Selaginella moellendorffii. Classification (NCBI taxonomy): domain Eukaryota; kingdom Viridiplantae; phylum Streptophyta; class Lycopodiopsida; order Selaginellales; family Selaginellaceae; genus Selaginella; species Selaginella moellendorffii. The sequence continues at coordinate 294,127 of NW_003314301.1, read as the reverse complement.
ACCAAAGTCTAGAGTTATGACATGGGCACAACAGCATTAGCATATGGAGAACTCTATATTTCATGATGTTGAGGAGGAGGAAAAACTCCGTATTTGATAATGCTGAGGAGGAGGAAGACCTAGAGAAAATCACAAGAAAGAACCGCAAGGAGAAAAGAGAGAGTGAGCAGCCAAGATCAGATCCTCCAGCTACAATTAACCAAGATAAACTAGTCCTTGATCCCAAAATAACTACCCTAGCTAAGCTGTCATGCAAAAAGTGGAAACACAGCCCTACAACATTCTTGAAGACTTGGACAGTCAACGCCTGAATATCACATTCGCTCAACTCTCACTCATGTGTATAAAATTTATTTTTATATTCATCCAGCATTTGCTGGGCAAGTACTAATTCAATTATATTTCAAGATGTATGTTTGAAAATTTGTATCTATAAAGATTATTTTGCAAGTCACAGATCTCAAACAGAGTCCCCTTTTAAAGCTAAGGTTACCAAGAAGAAAACTGTAGAAGTGTATATTTCCTTGTAACTCATGCCATTTTTGCCCAAGCAAGGAGGCTGCCACCATTGCAAACTACTTATGGTGTTTGAGGATGAGGACAAGATCGTTTCCTAAGATCCCAGGAATCTCAAAGTTAAAGAATAAAAGTGGGAAGCAATTCCACATCAGCATCTGCAGTGTGTTGTGAGGTTGAGTCATGTGCATGTGATTGTTTTGCATTGTGAGGTTGCCATTAGCAAGCAAAGAGCAACCGGGCTGTGTTAGCAAGAGATCAGGGAAGCATTGCACATGTTAGATATACTAAGTTTGTTCATTACACCCTTCTAAGGTAGTACAAGCTTGCATAAAGCAGCAACACAACTCCTGCAATCTAGGGATGTCTGCAAATTGCTCTTAAGTAATCTTGCTAGGTGACACTTGGAATAGTGGTGCTTGTTGCTGTAGCGCTGCGAGTTGTGCTGTGGGAGCAACTCCTATGAGCAGAGCCCTAATGTGTTCCAAAGACGAACCAAAACCTTATGAGCTGCCCCCCTCCACCTTCTCTGACTTTGGTGACTCTCTTTTGGTGATGATGGCACTGCTGTATACGATCGTGGTCATGGACTTGCCGCGAGGATGGGTGATTCCACCTGAATTTTGATCTGACATTGCTTGCCACAATCCACATGGAATCAAGGAGTTTGAAACAATGCTTTAGCAAACTCTTAAGCTTTTGAAGTTTAGACAAAGTCCATTGAGCTCATAGACATGAAAGGTTCTAGGAAGGATAGTGAGAACTTGGATCACTGTCACAATCTTGTAATCCTTTGAGACTGCCCAGATGTTTGTCTGGGCAGTTCACAGTGTGGAATAAGTCAAATATTTGTCACCCAGCCCATCAGCCAGAGCAACTACCAAACAATAAACAGTCTTGGAACAAGATCTTTCCTAGGAAATGGCAGACATCCTAGATTGCAGGAGTTGTGTTACTGCTTTATGCAAGCTTGTACTACCTTAGAAGGGTGTAATGAACAAACTTAGTATATCTAACATGTGCAATGCTTCCCTGATCTCTTGCTAACACAGCCCGGTTGCTCTTTGCTTGCTAATGGCAACCTCACAATGCAAAACAATCACATGCACATGACTCAACCTCACAACACACTGCAGATGCTGATGTGGAATTGCTTCCCACTTTTATTCTTTAACTTTGAGATTCCTGGGATCTTAGGAAACAATCTTGTCCTCATCCTCAAACACCATAAGTAGTTTGCAATGGTGGCAGCCTCCTTGCTTGGGCAAAAATGGCATGAGTTACAAGGAAACATACACTTCTACAGTTTTCTTCTTGGTAACCTTAGCTTTAAAAGGGGACTTTGTTTGAGATCTGTGACTTGCAAAATAATCTTTATAGATACAAATTTTCAAACATACATCTTGAAATATAATTGAATTAGTACTTGCCCAGCAAATGCTGGATGAATATAAAAATAAATTTTATACACATGAGTGAGAGTTGAGCGAATGTGATATTCAGGCGTTGACTGTCCAAGTCTTCAAGAATGTTGTAGGGCTGTGTTTCCACTTTTTGCATGACAGCTTAGCTAGGGTAGTTATTTTGGGATCAAGGACTGGTTTATCTTGGTTAATTGTAGCTGGAGGATCTGATCTTGGCTGCTCACTCTCTCTTTTCTCCTTGCGGTTCTTTCTTGTGATTTTCTCTAGGTCTTCCTCCTCCTCAGCATTATCAAATATGGAGTTTTTCCTCTTCCTCAACATCATGAAATATAGACATTTGCTCATTTGGCATATCTACGGAATGTAGAGATCATCCTGAACACAATGGTGTTCGTCCCGTGTCCAAATTCGCAATCTAGGGACATTCCATATTTAGTAAGTTTCGAGCTTCTCCTAGAGACTAACTCCTGATACTAAGGGAGGCTTGGGGTGAAAGCCCAAAGCGTGTGTTCCTCAAGGGGGGAGGGGGGGGGGGGCTATGGGGGGTTCCAAATGTATAATGTATAGTAGGGATAGTGGGTAGGTCGGGCATGGCTGACAAACCTGAGGCATAGTCTAGCTCCTGCTTGCGTGCTTGTCTTTGTTCTGCGTCCGACTTGTGTCTAAGCCCAAGTTCCATTCCATGCTAGCTGGTGGAGTACCCATGTCCTTGTGTTAGGCCACCGGTATGTTGAAATAGCGCCAGACTCCGTTTGGCTCCATTTTGCATGCTGGTCCTGCCATTGGGATGTTAGTTGCTCTAGGACTGTTCCAAGTCGCTCCGGGCTCCTGTTCCTTCGCTCCTTAGGCTATATACTAGAGAGTTGCTCTGTGGGCCAGTTCCATCACTCCTTGGCTCCATGCTTGGGGGTTTGGCACCGTTCCTTTGTTCAGTGGCCTAAGGCCCTGAAACTCGGATTCCACACCACTGTCCTTTGGACACGTGGCATGTGACACATGGCATCTTGTCACGTGGCACAAAGAGGGTTTAGGTTTCGCTTCGTAGTGTTATCCTTTGGTAAATCACCATAGGATAAAGGGTAAAAACCACGTGCGCTACAGTAAGTTCAAGAACTTGTTACATACATCGTCAAGAGTTTGATCTAATGAATGAGACTTGCTATTGTGAACCTCCTAAACCTGTGATGTGCTAGAAATGTAGTCAACTGCATCATCACTTGAAGACAACAGACAGAAACAAAGAAGAACTTTTGGAATGTTGAAAGCCTAATAAACATATGGTAAATAGGCCCAATGCATGTACTAATATTGACACATTGCATGGAGGCAGCCACTGCTGTTGTAGAAGAATGATCTGAACAATCCAAAGAGTAGCAGCAACAATATTGCAGCCTAATGCATCTCCTTAGTGCACTCACCAAGATTCTCACCAAATTGGAGAAGCTGAACAAGCTGCTGCTTACCGTTGAATCAAAAGGCAATTGCTACACCAAGCATATATATTAAAAAAGAGATGTTAGAGCTGTCAACGTGGAAAGCAAGGAAGCAAACTATAAGGTTTTTTCTATTATGACTTTCCGATTTATGATAAGATATGGCAATTCCAATTTATTAGAAAGAGTATGAACCGTTTGCTCCTAGCTTAGTATACCCCTGACCATGCGCTTGCCATGTTTTGGGGCAACATTACTGTTGCAATTACTCTTAACCAAGCTTGTGCTGTTAAGCTTCAAGAGACCCTCGTGGTAGTAAGAAGCTGCCAAGTCACATCAAGTCACAGTTACCTAATGTCCAGGTCAACAGCCTTCTTGATGGGCGGCCAGGCCTGAATCGAGCTTCACCCTCAAGCAGCCCACTCCATGGATCTAGCTGCCAGTGATGTCATCCATCCGGCATGGCTGCTCCAAGAGCTTTACACCAAATGCATAGAAGTTGATCTATAATAACCATGACTTTAAAGTGAAAAATAAATAATATAAAAGAAAATGAAGTTGACCAAATTCTACATTATTCATTACAATAAAAATACATTATTTATTTAAATCTCTTATACATATGAATAAACCGAGAAACCATATTGTATTATATGGTATTTCTTGAAATTATGCTAGATTAAACTGTATACTAGTTTAAGAGAAACAACCAAAAAAACTTTGGTACATTACGAATATACTAATTTAAATATGGTTTCTACTGCATCTTTTGTGAAATCTGTAATAAAGGACACAGAATCCAGTTCTAAACGTGAAACGTTCAAGTTGGTAGGACCGATAAATTGCATGGACAGATAACTGTGTGGAAAACGTGCAGCGTATAAAACAACAAGATTTCTCTCCAAGTATGTGGCTATGTGTGTAACGTACAGAATACGGATCACACAGAAATAAAAAACGTGAAATGTGATCTCTAATAGCTCTGATAGTATAAAAGACCCTTCTCCAGCCTCTGTTTCCTCAACCCACAGAGGAGTAGAAAACATTCTCCAATCAAGTTGATCAGATCGATCAAACAGTTTTCACCATTTCGAAATGGCTGCAATCGTGTTGATGATTGCGTTTCTCGTGATGGCTGCAGCATGGAAGATGGTGTGTATCCGCAAGAGAGAAGAGAGGGCACGATTTCTAGCGTCGCTCCACCCCGTGAGAGACGCACACAAGATCTTGTGGTACATGTACTCGGTGGAATTCCCCTTCCTCTCGCAAAAGGCGCTCGAGTTTGGCACAATCCGCACGCTCGGCATCCCGGGGATCACAAATCTGCTCTTCAAGACCAAGTACGGCCTCAAGGATCCGCAGAAGCGCGCCGCCGAGACCAACATTCTGGTGAGCGAGATGATCCACCACCACGTCGACAGTGATCGCGGCTCATACGCGGTGAGGAGATTGAATGGAATCCACAACAAATTCAAGATCCCAAACGACCAATTCGCCTACGTCCTCTGCCTCAACGTGGTCAGCCCCATTGATTTCTCCGAGAGATTTGGATTCCGCAAGTGGACCGACAACGAGAAGGAGGCCGCGTATGTTGTGTGGCACGACGTGGGCGTGAGGATGGGCATCACAACCATCCCAGATAGCATTCCAGAGATGCGGGAGTACATTCGCGATTACGAGGCCAAGAACGCCATCTTGACGGACAAGAACAAGAGCATCGTCCAGGATCTCAAGCATCTGGTGCTGGATGCATTTCCTCGCCCCGTGCAGCCGCTGGTCGAGACTGGGATCTGTGCACTCATCGATCCCACAATCAGGAGCGCTGTTGGATTGGAAAAGCCTCCAGCAATTGTGGAGTGGATCATCTTGGGTGCGTTCAAGCTGCTGGCCGGGAGCTTCGTGTCCGCGTTCTTGCCTCCCAGGCGTGTGGAGGATGCAAAGGGCAGCATTGAGGTGGACTGGTGTCCTAATCCCGCTGCCAATCCGGAAGAGTACCGGCAGCTCAACGTGAATGTGTATCGGCCACCGGCATTTGAGAAGGGATACAAGCTGGCGGAGCTGGGAGCGCTGAAATCAGGCAAGCTTGGACCATACTACGATGGAGGCTTGCGCTGCCCCTTCCGGCAAATGCACGCATAGAAATAGAACGGGCATAGGACATTCGTTCGGAGAACAAAGCATCATTTGAAAATGCGTAGTTTACGTGAATCTTTTTGTAATTTTTGCAGAACAATATGGGATCCAAACAATGTAGAAACACGCTCTGGCTAAAGACAATGATTCTAAGATATTACAGGTTGTAGTTAGAAGTCTAAGTTGACACACTCACTTCACACCTAAGAGAAGGAAAAGCTTGTCAAGCGGAAGGAACAAAGGTCAAAAGCTACGTTAATCCATGGGGCCTCAGCATGGCACATGCCCACCATCAGGTGCGAACTGCCAAACTTTCCTTGGAGTCCAGCGCCGCACTCGCTGGCCAATCAGGATACCCGAGTACAACTTGAGCTCTCCCACTGAGATGGCTGCAAAGCCGCTTTCAAAGCTCGGCATCCCCCATGCCTGTTCAAAGCAACAGACTCTAAACACACGAACAAAACTCACCTTGGCACGTTCAAGGCAAAAGACTTTAAACACACGACAAAAACTCACCTTGGAGCAGTAGTACAACCGGCCAACAGGGTGCAACCCATCCGGAATCGTAAGGTCCTTTGATAACAAGGATGCTCTCCAGGCTGCAAACTTATCCCGAACCTCCTGCTTGGTGAAGGCCTCTTCCGATATCGGCTCTCTGGGTGAGTCAGGGAACGAATGCAGAGAAGCTTCAACCAGCTGGTTTCCCTTGACCGGCACATATCCATCGATCTCAGAAATGGCATATCGCCATTCCCTCATGTCCATGGCATACAGAAAACAAACAGAAATTGATTTCAAAACACGAAACTAGAAACTGGTACATACATGAAGATATGTTGGAGGTCTTGCTTGCTTCCCTAAGCTGGCAGTGATCCACGTACATGAAAACCTGTACCAGATCTTAACGCAGATTTCAGATACTGACCAGCTTTACATAGCAGGTCGTGGTGCTTCACATCAGTTCCCAATTTTAGTGTACGCACATCCAGGATCGGAATGCCAATCAAGCCCTCCTCAGAGGAGGTGACATCGTTAGTAGGTTGATCAATGCCATCATGTGGAAACTCCAGGTCCAGAAAAACGGCCTCCTCATCCTGTGCCTCCTCATCCTCCTCCAACTCTAAGCCCATTTCTAACTGGAACTGCCGCCACTCTGGTTCTTGCTCATCGTGCTTACACTCTGCCTTGTACAGCATGAAAAGGGCAAATGAACACAAGAGCCTAGAGAAAATGCTTGCCGGCCCTTGTCTTGGAAAACCAATGTGGCATACACATCTTTAACCTCCAACTACGCTCTCCCTTCCTGGAAACATCTTTCGATT